>NW_007099171.1:43726-52782 GCF_000164805.1 Carlito syrichta | reverse complement strand
CGCTCTGTTCCTAGCGCTCTCCCTGGGTTTCCACCTACCCCCCCACCCCGTCTCCACCCCCAGCCCCCTTCCCCCTTCCCTGTCTCGCTTCCCACTCCCCGAGTCTCTGCGCCTTCTTTCCGGGTCTCCGTCCCCCACCTGTCTCACCTCCCCCCCATGGTCTCTCCCCACTCTGCTCCCCACTCCCTGGGTCTCTGCCCTCTATTCCCAGGTCTCTGCTCCCACCTCCCCGGATCCAGCCTCGCCCTTCCCTGGTCTCCCTCCCCTCCCTTGTCTCCGACCGCCTGGTCATCCCAGCCGTCCCCTGCATCCCCGCTTCTGTCCCCCTCCTGGGTCTCCCCCCCATCCCCCCCTCATGTGTCCTCTCCCCGCAGCTGAACTCCTTCGAGCAGCTGTGCATCAACTACACCAACGAGAAGCTGCAGCAGCTGTTCAACCACACCATGTTCGTGCTGGAGCAGGAGGAGTACCAGCGCGAGGGCATCCCCTGGACCTTCCTGGACTTCGGCCTGGACCTGCAGCCCTGCATCGACCTCATCGAGCGCCCGGTGAGCCCCGGCTGTCTCCCCGGCTGGCCCGTGGCCCGCGGTCTGTCCTGCCTGGCCGGTCCCGAGGGGAGGATGACGTGCCTGCTCCTGGGTCCGTGGTGACCCTTAGCCTGTCAGAACCTGGGACGTGGCTGCCGCAGGCCTGGCTCGAGTTGGTCACATCAGTGACTCTAGCTGTAACTTTCCTCACGGGGAGTCACATGTCCGAGCGGTACTTTGTTGTTGTTTTGCTTTTTATGGGTTTTTTGGAGTTGGAGTCTCACTCCATCGCCCAGGCTGGAGTGCAGTGGCATGCTCCCGGCCACCGCAGCCTCCACCTGCCGGGCTCAGGCGATCCTTCCACCTCAGCCTTCCAAGTAGCCAGAACTACAGGCACGTGCTGCCACACCCAGCTAATTTTTATTTATTTATTTATTGTAGAGATGAGGTCTTGCCAAGTTGCCCAGGCTGGTCTCAAACCCCTGGGCTCAGGCAGTCCTCCTGCCTCAGCCTCCCAAAGTGCTGGGATTACAGGCATGAGCCTCTGCACTCAGCCCAAGTGGTACTTAGAAGAGCTAAAAGTTAGCAGCAACCTACGTGCCCAGCCTTTGAGGATCTGACTTCCTCTCCCACTCCTGTGAATGGTCAGGCCAATCCCCCTGGACTCCTGGCCCTGCTGGACGAGGAGTGCTGGTTCCCAAAGGCCACGGACAAGTCATTTGTGGAGAAGGTGGCCCAGGAACAAGGCAGCCACCCCAAGTTCCAGCGGCCCAGGCACCTGCGGGATCAGGCTGATTTCAGTGTCCTCCACTATGCGGGCAAGGTAAGGGCTGGCAGCCGGCCTCAGGGCAATTGGTGGCGGGGATGATTAAGGGGTCTCCACTGGCTGCAGGTGCAGGGGAAAACAGGGGCATCCTGTTCAGACAAACAAGGCAGGGGCCAGGAGAGCCTCTGTCTGATGAGGTCTGCAAAAACTTCCTTAAGGAGGGGACATTTGCTGTGGGTTTTGAGGGATGAGTAGGAGTTCACCAGGAGGAGAGCTGTGTGCATTGTATTCACTGAACAAACATGTACGAAGGTCTTTTGTGTGCATTGCCCTGTGCTCAGCAAACCTGGGGACGCAAGTCAGATATGGTTTCTATCGTCACAAAGTTCTTTATCTGGGAGGGAGACCAATGCAGACCGTTGGGACATGAGACTGATAGTTTTTTGTTTGTTTGTTTGTTTTTTGAGTTGGAGTCTCACTCTGTCGCCCAGGCTGGAGTGCAGTGGCCGCTCCCGGCCACCGCAGCCTCGACCTGCTGGGCGCCAGCGATCCTTCTGCCTCACCCTTCCCAGTAGCTGGAACTACAGACGTGCGTTACCACGCCCGGCTAATTTTTTATGTAAATTGGAGAGATGAGGTCTCACCAAGTTGCCCAGGCGGGTCTCGAACCCGTGGGCTCAGGCAATTCAGTCACCTTGGCCTCCCAAAGGCGTGGGATTACAGGCTGAGCCACGGAGCCTGGCGAGACTGATAGTTTTAATGGGGGCGCCTGAGGGTCGCGTCAGATCCCAGAGGCCAGGGAAGGTGGCACGGAAGAGAGGGGTGCAGTTCCACATGTGAACACAAGGTAGCACCAGCGTGCTTATCTGTAGTGGGGGGGGGGGTAGGGGGGTGGTCTCAGGGCCTCTGGAAGGCTCCTTAGGTAACCTGGAGAGCCGGCGACTCTGCAGGTCACCCCCTCCTCTACCGACTCCCCGCAGGTCGACTACAAGGCCAACGAGTGGCTGATGAAAAACATGGACCCTCTGAACGACAGCGTGGCAGCCCTGCTTCATCAGAGCACGGACCGGCTGACAGCGGAGATCTGGAGAGATGGTGAGGACAGGCCTCCCCGACCCTGACCTGGGGGTCTTATGTCCCCCTCTCAACCCACGCGTGGGCACCTTTGTGTCAGAGGCTGAGGTCTGACCCTGAGTTGTCTACTCAGACCCAGGACCGTCTCACAAATATTGTGTCCAGTGAGTGATGTTGGATGGATGGGTGGGTGGGTGGATGACCGGTTGAGTGGATGGTTGGGTGGGTGTCAAGATGGATGGACAGGTGAGTGGGTGGGTGAATGGGTGGATGATGGATGGATAGATGGATGTCAAGATGGAGGGGTGAGTGGGTGGGTGATGGAGAGATGGATGGATGAGTCGATGGATGGATGGATGGATATCAAGGTGGAACCATGGATGGATAGGTGAGTGGGTGGGTGGACGGATGAACAGAAGGATAGATGCAGACGTCACGCCAGCATCATACTCAAGGATAAAACACTCCCCCTTAACCAGAAACAAGGCAGGGCCGCTCATTGTCAGCACTGCTCTTACATGTTGCTTTTAGCAATGCTAGCCTATGCAATCAGACCAGGAAAAACAAGCATATGAATATTGTAAAGAGGTAAACTCATTATTTGTAGATTGCATGTGTTCCCTTAAAAAATTAAGAGATTCTGATGAAAATTAATTAGTAGTAAGAGTGCCTGTAATCCCAGCACTTTGGGAGGCCAAGGCAGGAGGATTGCTTGAGCCCAGTAGTTCAAGGCCAGCCTGGGCAACATAGCAAGACCTCACAAAAAAAAAAATTAAAAAATAAATTAGCCAGGTGTGGTGGCACGCACCTGCAGTCCCAGATACTCAGGAGGAATTGAAGGCTGCCATGAGCCATCATCATGCCACTGCCCTTCAGCCTGGGCAACAGAGTAAGACTCTGACTCAAAATAATTAATAATAGTAATAATAATAATAATAAAAAAATTTTTTTAATGAAAATTAAGCTAAAATTTAAAAAAATGTGTGCTGCCTTCATGGACAGCATGGAAAGCTGCAAAACCTCCTGAGCCCTAAGCTCAGAGCTGGCACTGTGTCACTTCCTCCACACACCTAGTCACAGGCCAAGCCAGATTCAAGGAGCTGCAAGTCACAAGCAAAGGGTGTGAAACTGGGGAAGAACGTGGAATTAGGGCCATTTTTGCCTGATCCCTACTACAGCTCCTCTGAGCCCAGGGTTGGGTGTCCAGCATCCTGGCAGCCCAGGGGAAAAGGTAAATGAGATCAAGAAACAAGGGGGCTGGGAGCATCAAGTTAGTCCTTGAGCTTCCTAGCGGCCAAAGCCAAAAGAGATACCTGATCAAACAGATACAGCTTCTTGGGAGATTTTGTTTCCTGGCACTAAATTCTCAGTGGATACTCATCCTTTTGGCCAGCATTGAAGCCCTCAGTGGGTAGATACGAAGGTGAACAGGACTTTAAAAAGCTCATGACCGACATTCAGGCTTCCTCCCTCGCCTTGCCCGGTGCTGTTGACTCTAACCTATCCTGTTTTTCTTCTCGCCACTGCCTCTCCTTCACTCTGCATGCGTCTCTCCCGCCATCTCCCCCCTCCTGCCCCCCATCTGTCCTCACTCCCCAGGGCACGGGGGCTTCCAGCAGTCCTCTTTCCTTGGCTCCCTTCTGCCGCCGCCCCCAGGATCTGCAGGGAGGTGCCGCTCCGCCACGTCTCCGCCAGGGGGTGGGTGTCTCTGTGCATCAACGGGTGAGGCTTGTCTGGATCCCGCTGGGCTGGGATCCCCGTCTCGAACACCTACCCCCTCCTTTCTCGATGTGGGGGCGTATCGCTCTTCCTCTCCCTCCTTGCCAGCTCCCTCAGAAGTTTCTAGACTCTGTAGCAGCTGAACGCTTTCTTCTAACTAAACTTCCCGGGAAAGCACAAACGAGTGTGACACTGTCAGCCGGCGTTTCCTGAGCACCTACTATGTGCCACTCACCATGTGAAGCCCTGTTATGGCTACTGACACCCAGAATCCTCTGAACAACCTTGTGGGACAGGTGTTAGTACTATGACCCCCATTAAACTCATGAAGAAACTGGAGCACAGAGAGGTTAAGTAACTTGCTAAGGTTACACAGCCAGTAAGTGGCAGAGTCAGGATTTGAACCCAGAACATCGGGTCCCAGAATCTTAGCTTTATCTGTGCTATAAGAAGTTACTACACGATTGGCCGGGCTCAGTGGCTCATGCCTGTCATCCCAGCACTTTGGGAAGGCAAGACGAGAGGATCACATGAGACCAGGAGTTTGAGACCAGCCTGGACAGCACATTCGTCTCTACAGTAAATCAAAAAATTAGCTGGGTGTGGTAACACCCGCCTGTAGTCCCAGCAACTGGGGAGGCTGAGGCAGGAAGATCACCTGAGCCCAGGAGGTCGAGGCTGCGGTGAGCTGTGATTGTGCCACTGCACTCCAGCCTGGGCGACAGAGGGAGATACCAACTCAAAAAAAAGATCATCATCGGCCAGGCTCAGTGGCTCAGCCTGTCATCCCAGCACTTTGGGAGGCCGAGGCGAGTGGATTGCCTGGGCCCGTGGGTTCGAGACCAGCCCGGGCAATTTGGTGAGACCTCGTCTCTACAATAAATAAAAAAAATTAGCTGAGCGTGGTAGCACACGCCTGTAGTTCCGGCTACTAGGAAGGCTGAGGTGGAGGGATCACCGGAGCCCAGCAGGTCGATGCTGGAGTGGCCATGAGTGTGCCACTGGGCTCTAGCCTGGGCGACAGAGTGAGACTTGGGGCGAAGCATGTTTGAGCCCCTGCCAGGCCCCAGGCCCCAAGCACGGATTATCCAGCTGGCTGCTGGCTGCGGGGTGGGCTGGGTTGGCAGGACATAAGGTACTGCCCCTGCTGGGGGTCCCTGAGACCCTGGCCTGAGTCAGGACATAGGGCTGGAGACCAGTGCGGAAGGCGGGAGTCAGCATTTTCACCAGCTGACGTGGCGCCCCAAGTGGCAGGAGAGAAAATAGTTCCGTGGCGTGGGGCCCTTCTGGAAAAATGGTGAATGTGCCCTGTTGCAAATGTCTCACGTCAAAGCAAGACTCAGTTGCCTCTCTTGATACGTTTCTGCTTCTTGACATGCAACTGCACTGGGTTTATCACCCTTGTCCCTCTCTGGGCCTCTGTTTCCTCATCTGTAAAGTGGGTGTGATTCTTGTAAGCTTATAAAGCCACTGAATGTGAACTGCTTTGAGCGATGCCTGGCTGAGTGTCACTGCCGGGCAACCCTTTGCCACCACCAACGCCGCTACCGCCATGCCATTTGTTGGTGGGGAAGACGGAGGCCGTGCCCTTGAAGAGAAAAGACCTCAGAGGCCTGGGCTTGAGAGGACTCAGGCTTCCCCTTCCTGGGCTCTAATCCTGGATCCTCCCCTCCTAAGCTGTGTGATCTTGAGCACAGTCTCCCGCCCTCCTGGTCCTCAGTGCGCCTGTCCGTCCGATGGCGCCCATGAGACCTACCTTCCAGGTCATGCGAGGTGCTTCCTATGTAAAGCGCCAGGCCCTATAGATGACAAGACCGTTGACCTTTGGCCAACCCGGCTCCCTAGAACTGACCCTGACCTCCCCCCGCGCCTGCTCTTCTCCCCACAGTGGAGGGCATCGTGGGGCTGGAGCAGGTGAGCAGCCTTGGGGACGGCCCGCCCGGAGGCCGTCCCCGCCGGGGCATGTTCCGGACGGTGGGCCAGCTCTACAAGGAGTCTCTGAGCCGCCTCATGGCCACACTCAGCAACACCAACCCCAGTTTCGTCCGCTGCATTGTCCCTAACCACGAGAAGAGGGTGAGTGGCCCGGCTTGGGATGGGGGTGGGGAGGCTCTGGGGGGGCGGGGGCGGGGGTGGGAGGGGAGTCCGGCCACTGGACTTGACCGGAGCTGTGACTGTGAGCAGCTTGCTTCTGGCAGGCTCAGTGCCTTGTGGGAAAATGGCATTCATTCATTTATAGGACGGCAATGTGTCAGGCCCCTACCAGGCCAGGGGTGGGGACTCGGGCGGCATTGGCGAGAAAAGCACAGCGACTCATCTTTTTTTTTGAGTTGGAGTCTCACTCGGTCGCCCAGACTGGAGTGCGGCGGCCGCTCCCGGCCACCGCAGCCTCGCCTGCTGGGCTCCGGCGATCCTTCCGCCTCAGCCTTCCGAGGAGCCGGAACTACAGGCGCGCGCTACCATGCCCGGCTGATTTTAACTCTTCTTTTCAAGGCGCCCACGGTCTCATGGGGGGCACAGACATTCAATGACACCAGAAATGAACGTCCAGTTGAATGTGTAGGGGTGGTCCGTTCATGTAGGGCTGGATCTGGCCAGGGACATCAGGGAAGGCTCCCTGGAGGAGGTGATGACTGAGCTGTAAGGATGAGTGGGATTCCAGGCAGAGCACCGTTTGTGCAAAGGCCCAGCAGTAGGTTGGAGTGTGGAAGGTACAGGGAGGCCATTGGGGCCGGGGCGTTGCCCAGGTGTGGGGGACTACACCCAGCCTCACAGGCCCTCGAGAGATGTTCTTCTTGGGAAAATCAGAGAATGGGCCCTACAGGAAGGTCCATGTGGTGAAATGCTGGACCACAAAATTAGACAAGGCTCACACCGTCCCAGAAGGTGGGAGCTGTGGTTACTGGGTGGGCCCGTGTGTGTCTCTCTCCCTGCTCGTGTTTGGAAATACCATGTTTTATCTCATCTAAGGCATGCGTGCCCCATGCTGGCATCTCTGAAGATAGTGTGTGGCCTGTCGGAGTCAAGTTGCCAAGGTTTTTTTCTCTCTTGATGGTATAAGATGACAGCATGTGTCATAGGAATTTTTGCACTGTTTAGATTTTTGCCACTTGTGTATGACTGGTAAAACAGGCCAGGTATAGTGACTCATGCCTGTAATCCCAGCACTTTGGGAGGCCGAGGTGGGAAGATTGCCTGAGCCCACCCTACCCTGGGTAACATGGTGAGACCCCATTTCTAGTAAAAAAATAAATCCCAGCCTGGGCAACTTGGGGAGATTTTGTCTCTACAATAAATCAAAAATTAGCCTGGCATGGTAGCACACGCCTGTAGTTCCGGCTCCTTGGAAGGCTGAGGCGGAAGGATCGCTGGAGCCCAGCGGGTGGACTCTGGGGTTGCTGTGAGTATACTACCAGTACACTCCAGCCTGGCCGACGGAGTGAGACTCCAACTCAAAAAAATAAATTAAAAAAAAAAAATCAAAGAATTAGCCGGGTGTGGTGTGTATGCCTCTAGTCCCAGGTTGAGGTGGGAGGATTGCCTGAGCCCAGGAGGTTGAGGCTGTGCTGAGCCATGATTGCACCACTGCACTCCAGCCTGGGTGACAATGAGACTTCGACTTAAAAAGAAAATAAAAAGGAAAGGAAAGACAAAAAAGCCACCACAAGTGATGGTCTGTGGGCTCAGCTTCCCAGGGAGGCCTTTGGCTGACTGACCTCTGTGTAAATTCAGTCCTTCCCAGCCTCCCTGCCTCCTGAGCTTTTTTCCTTAGCACTTCGTATTTCTTCTTTCTTTAACTTTTAATTTTTTTTAGAGATAGGATCTCACTCTGTCACCCAGGCTGGAGTGCAGTGGTGCCATCTTAGTGCACTGCAGCCTCGACCTCCCAGATTCAAGTGATCCTCCCACCTCAGCCTCCCCAGTAGCTGGGATGGCAGGCACACACCTCCACCCCTGGCTAATTCTTTTATTTTTTTTGTAGAGATGAGGTCTCACTCTGTTGCCCAGGCTGGTCTCGAACCCCTGGCCTCAAGCAATCTTCCGCCTCAGCCTCCCCAAGTGCTGGAATTACAGGCACGTGCCACCATGCCCAGATAATTTTTGTTTGTTTTTTGTAGAGATGGAGGGTCTCGCTATATTGCCCAAGCTGGTCTGCAACTCCTGACCTCAAGTGATCCTCCTGCCTCAGCCTCCCAAAGTGCTGGGATTACAGGCTTGCACTATCACACCCACCTAATTTACTTATTTATTTTTTGGTAGAGATTGTGTCTTGCTGTGTTTCCCGGGCTGGTCTCAAACTCCTGAGCTCAAGCGATCCTCTGACCTGGGGCTTGCACCACCACACCCACCTAAATTTATTTATTTATTTATATGGTAGAGATTGGGTCTTGCTATGTTACCCAGGCTGCTCAAACCCCTGGGCTCAAGCAATCCTCTGGCCTGGGCCTCCCAAAGTGCAGAATTACTGGCATGTGCCACCACGCCCAGCTAATTTTTGTTTATTTTTTGTAGAGATGGGGGTCTCACTATGTTGCCCAAGCTGGTCTCAAACTCCTGGGCTCAAGCCATCCCCCGGCCTGGACCTCCCAAAGTGCTGGGATTACAGGCTCGCACCCCCACACCCACCTAAATTTATTCATTCATTTTTTTGGGGTAGCGATTGGGTCTAGCTATGTTACCCGGGCTGCTCAAACCCCTGGGCTCAAGCAATCCTCTGGCCTGGGCCTCCCAAAGTGCAGAATTACTGGCATGTGCCACCACGCCCAGCCAATTTTTGTTTATTTTTTGTAGAGATGGGGGTCTCGCTAAGTTGCCCAGGCTGGTCTCAAACTCCTGGGCTCAAGCCAGCCCCCCGCCTGGGCCTCCCAAAGTGCTGCGATGACAGGCATGCGCCTCCACGCCCGGCCTAGCTCTTGCTGACTCCCGACAGTTGTCGGTGACTGCCTCGGCCCGGGGGCGGTGGGGGCCCG
>NW_007099171.1:42355-43350 GCF_000164805.1 Carlito syrichta | reverse complement strand
GGCCTCTCGGCCCGTGCGCGGCGCCCCCTGGTGGCCGCCGCTGACCCGCGTGTCGCCCGCCCTCCCCAGGCCGGGAAGCTGGAGCCGCGGCTGGTGCTGGACCAGCTCCGCTGCAACGGCGTCCTGGAGGGCATCCGCATCTGTCGCCAGGGCTTCCCCAACCGCATCCTCTTCCAGGAGTTCCGGCAGCGGTGAGCCGGGAGGAGCGGCCCGGGGCCGGGTGGGCGGGGGACCGACCACCCCAGGTCGCCTGGGACTGGGGCTCCAGGCTGCAGGACTTTGATGCTAACGCAGAGAAGGCCCAGGGCCGCCGCGTCAAGCTGTCCTTCCCACCTGTTCCCTCGAGGGACTCCTGTCTGAGGGGGCGACATACCCGGGCGCCGAGAGTCATGCTCCCCCTGGGGTGCCAGGTGCCTTGATGGGGATGGGAGGGGTGCGGGGCGGTGTGGACCCCCAGCTGCAGGCCTGGACCTCCCCCGCCTCATTCAGATGCCCCCTCGAGGCTGATGACTCGCTTTGCTGGGCCTCGGCTTCCTCCTCTGCGATTCGGAGAATGGCACCTCCCGGGGGAAAGTGCACAGAGCACGGAGGGAATCAGGCAGGGTGCTGCCATGTAGGGCGGTCCCCAAACCACGGACGGGAAGTCACTTCGGTGTATTGCAGCCTACTTTTTTTTGCTTTTGTTTTTTGAGTTGGAGTCTCACTCTGTTGCCCAGGCAGGAGTGCAGAGGCACGCTCGTGGCCACCGCAGCCTCGACCTGCTGGGCTCAGGCGATCCTCCCACCTCAGCCTCCAGAGTAGCTGGGACTACAGGCACGCACCACCACACCCGGCTGATTTTTGTATTTATTGTAGAGATGAAGTCTTGCTATGTTGCCCAGGCTGGTCTCGAACTCCTAGGCTCAAGCAGTCCTCCCGCCTCGGCCTCCCACAGTGCTGGGATTACAGGCGTGAGCCACCAAACGTTGTTTGACTTTTTTTTTTTTTTTTTTTTT
>NW_007099171.1:39716-41460 GCF_000164805.1 Carlito syrichta | reverse complement strand
TTCTTCCGGGCGGGGGTCCTGGCCCAGCTGGAAGAGGAGCGGGACCTGAAGGTCACGGACATCATCGTGTCCTTCCAGGCGGCTGCCCGGGGATACCTGGCCCGCAGGTGGGGGGCCAGGCTGTCTTCCTGGGTCTTGTTGGCCAAGGCTGGGACTGGGAGGGGTTGACCAGATGGCCCCAGGGGCCAGGGCCTCAAAGTGGTTGATGAGTTGAGAATGGGATGGAGACACTGGGTGCCCAGGTGCTGCAGTGCTGCTGTCCCCACGTGCCCCATGGGCCAGGCCCCGTGCTGAGTGACAATGACACAGAGCTAGACTCTGCCGTGGGGTGACAGACCATCCCAGGTCACTTGCGACTGGGTGCAGGACTTTCAGTGCTAACACAGAGAAGGCCCAGGGCAGCCCAGGTCAAGTTGTCCTTCCCACCTGTTCCCTCGAGGGACTCCTGTCTGAGGGAGCGACATACCCAGGTACAGAGAGTCACGCTCCCCCTGGGGTGCCACGTGCCTTGATAGGGATGGGAGGGGTGCGGTGCAGTGTGGACTCCCTGCTGCAGGCCTGGACTTCCCCCACCTCACCCTGGACGACCAGGAGGAGGAAGGGGCGTGGGAACGGTGTTCCCGGCAGGAGAGGCCGCTTGTGCAAAGGCCCGGTGCTGCAAGAGCCTGGCACAATTCAGGCACGCAGGACGTTTGTGGGAAAGCCTCCTTCCTCCCTGGCAGTGGCTCAGAGAACAGAGTGTGGCAGGAAGGACACTCCAGACACCAGGCTGAGGAGCGGGGGCCTTGTCTGGGGTGCTGGGGAGCCTTGGAGGGCTGTGAGCAGAGGAGAGGAGGGTCAGCTCTGAGTGGAGAAAGACCCTCTGGAGTCATGTAGGGCTGGACTGAGAGGAGAGGCTAGAGGCTGGGAGGCTGGGGAGGAGGCTGGCCTGAGGGTCCGGATAGGGGAGACGGTGGGGCCTGAACTGGGGTGGGCAGTGTGGGACAGGGCAGAGAGGGAGGCAGAAGGGCTAACAGGCTGAATACAAGATCGACCGTAGTGGAATAGCGCCTCATCCAGTAGGTGCTTAATAATGACTCCATAATCCTGAGTCCCCGCTCACTCATCTCCCCACGCAGGGCTTTCCAGAAGCGGCAGCAGCAGCAGAGTGCCCTGAGGGTGATGCAGCGAAACTGTGCGGCCTACCTCAAGCTCAGACACTGGCAGTGGTGGCGGCTCTTTATCAAGGTGAGGGCAGCCAGGGGGAGGCGGCCCCAAGCGGTGAGAGGGAGGGTCAGGCCTTGGGGCTCGATCTGCTTCAACAAGGGACTTCTGTTTGGGCCTCAGTCTTCTGCTTCTGTAAAATGGGACCAATCAGCCCAACCTTCGTGAGCTAGGATTCTTGAGTTAGCAAAGGACAAGAAAAATCTGACTTGAACCAACATGGATAAAAGATGCAAGACACCTCAGGGTGCAGCTTGGTCCCCAAGGCCACCTTCAGGTTCTGTGATTCGCTGGAGGGACTCACAGAACTTAAAAATCTGTTGTAGCCGGGCTCGGTGGCTCAGCCTGTAATCCCGCGCTTTGGGAGGCCAAGTGAGTGGATTACCTGAGCCCGCGGGTTCGAGACCCGCCTCGGCAACTTGGCGAGACTTCATCTCTACAATAAACCAAAAAATTAGCCGGGCGTGGTAGCATGCGCCTCTAGTTCCAGCTACTTGGAAGGCTAAGGTGGAAGGATCGCCGGAGCCCAGCAGGTCGAGGC
>NW_007099171.1:37137-39696 GCF_000164805.1 Carlito syrichta | reverse complement strand
GGGTTCGAGACCCACCTGGGCAGGCGAGACCTCATCTCTACAATAAATCAAAAATTAGCCAGGTGTGGTAGCGTGCACCTGTAGTTCCAGCAACTCGGAAGGCTGAGGCAGAAGAATCGCCGGAGCCCAGCAGGTAGAGGCTGCGGTGGCCGGGAGCGGCCACTGCACTCCAGTCTGGGCGACAGTGAGACTCCAACTAAGGCATCATCCAGGAGACACCAGGCGTGAGCATCCAGCCGGCCTCTCTCAGTGGAGTTGCGTGAACCATTCTTACTTTTCCCAGTGTTGGTGTGTGACAACATGCACGGAGTGTTGCCAGGCAGGGATGCTCTCCTGAGTCTTGGTGTCCAGGGTTTTTACTGGGGGCGGACACACAGGCCTGGACCTTTGTGGCTCAGTCCCCAGCCCCTCCAGAGGTCAAGCTGATGTCACATAGCCCAAGGCCCCAGCGTAAATCATAGTGTTGGCATAGATACTCCTTGTGGCCCACGCTCCCAGACACTCTTATAAGGCTGGTCATTCCAAGGATTTATAGGTGTCCTCCCAGGAGCCAGGCAAGGGCCAAGTCTTTCTTTGGAAAGTGCAGGGCTTGGACAACCAGTCCTGCTGAGTTAACCCTTTACGCACAAGGGTCCAAATGTTTTTGGCATTTGCTGTCTTGCATCTCCCGTTGGTGTTCCTCCCTGATGACCACCACCAGGGGCCACCAGCAGATGGAGGCCAGCCCCCCACCAGCTTGTTCTCCTCTTATCCCAGAACTCTAGCTAGATTCCCAAGTTTCATTCTTGTCGGCCCAGCTGGAGTCCTGTGATCATCCCAGACCCAGTGACTGGTCCATATCTGTTGAGCCAGGCTGGCGTCACATGCCCACCCAAAGCAGAGGGACAGAGCCAGGCTGCCAGGCCCCACTAGAGCTCAGGGGCAAGATGTTCCCTGAATGGGAAGTTGGAGAGGTGAAAAGAAGATGGAGGTTGGGATGCCACAGTACAGCTGGGCAATGAAATTCTGAATACTTTTATCTGAGAAGTCAACCTGCAGACCCTCAACCAGAGTTAACTGAGCACCTACTACATGCCAAGAACTTTTATTGGGGCTGGGGATAAATGGCGGATAAAAACAGACAGGGTCCTGCCACAGTCTGGGCAGAAGCTGGCACCCTGCAGTCCGCGGGCCAGACGGCCACTTTTGTCAAAGCCCACCAGTTAGGGTGTCATCTGTGGCCACATTTGTGATCTGTGGCTGTGTGGAGTAGGTGGAACAGAGCCAGTGTGGTCTGCAGCGTCTCAGACACTTCCTGGCTGGCCCTTGAAGAAAAAATTGCCCTTCCTGGGGGCTGGGCATGGGGTGCGGTTTGATAGGCATCCGTTCATGAATCCACAAAGAAAGGTGATCAATGCTATGCATGAGCACAGGAGGAAGGTACCAGAATAGATACAGAATCGGATGGAGAGGAAAGAATCAAGTGGCATTGTGTGGCACTGACCAGAAAATAACAGGGCAGGGATTTCAGAGCCGCTCTCACTTAGCAGGGGGAGGGCGCTCTTGTGAAACGTTGTCAGTGACTGTGTGTGCACCTGTCACTCCAACCTGAATTGCTGAAAGCGCATCTCACACAAAGGACCTTGGACTAAGAAACACTGTCCCACAGAATAGGAGTGGCTATCGTGTCTCTGCAGAGGGTTCCTTTAGCAAAAAAAAAAAAATCATTGAGGGGGTTTGCCATCTACCTGTCACTGTCAGCTGATCACAAATGGCAACATTTAATCTGAAAACCCTGCAAAGTAGGGACCGTTGTCAAGGCGAGGACACACAGCTGGTAGCTAGAGGAGTTGGGATTTGAACCCAAGAACTCAGGCCCCCCTAGGAGTGCCAGGCCTTAGCCTCCCGCCATGGGAGCCAGCCATTCTGCCACCCTTCATGTCCCTCTAGGTGAAGCCACTGCTGCAGGTGACGCGGCAGGACGAGGTGCTGCAGGCGCGGGCCCAGGAGCTGCAGAAAGTGCAGGAGCTGCAGCAGCAGAGCGCCCGGGAAGTGAGCGAGCTCCAGGGCCGGGTGACACAGGTGAGGGGCAGGGACGTGGGGGCGGGACCAGGGTGGCGTGTGAGGGGCGGGGTTATGGGGCGTGGCCAGAGTAGAGCCGCGTATGAGGGGCGGGGCCGCGGGTGGGACTGTGGACTGAGCCAGAGTGCGAGGGGTGGGGCCAGGGTGGAGCCATGGCATGGGGGCGGGGCTGTGGGTGGAACCAGGTGTAGGGGGCGGGGCCAGATTGGAGCCAGGATTTGAGGAGTGGGGCCATGGGCAGGGCTCTGGATGGAGGCAGGGTGTGAAGGGCAGGGCCATGGGAAAGGGCTGTGAGTAGAGCCAGGGTGTGAGGGGCGTGGCCAGAGCGGAGCCGGGAATAAGGGGCGGGGCGTGGCAGATGGGGCTGTGGACAGAGCCAGGGTGTGAGGGGCGGGGCCGTGGGTGAGGCCAAAGTGGAGCCATGACACAAGGGGAGAGGCGGTGGGTGGAGCCTGGTGTAGGGGTGGCACTGAGGCGTGGCCAGAGTGGAGCCAGGCT
>NW_007099171.1:36028-36960 GCF_000164805.1 Carlito syrichta | reverse complement strand
GTGAGGGGTGGGGCCATGGGTGGGGCTGTGGATGGAGCCAGTTTATGAAGGGTAGGGCCATGGAAGAGGGCTGTGGGTGGAGCAAGTGTGTGAGGGGCGGGGCTATGGGACTTGGCCAGAGCGGAGCCAGGGTATAAGGGGCGGGGCGTGGTAGATGGGACTGTGGGTAGAGCCAGGGTGTGAAGGGCGGGGGCCGTGGGTGGGGCCAGGGTGGAGCCTGGTGTAGGGGTAGTGTTGTGGGGCGTGGCCAGAGTAGAGCCAGAGTGTGAGGGGTGGGGCCATAGGAGAGGGCTGTGGGTGGAGCCAGAGTGTGAGGGGCGGGGCTGTGGGGCGTGGCCAGAGTGGAGCTAGGGTGTAAGGGGGGGCCATGGGTGGGGTTGTGGATGGAGCCAGTTTGTGAGGGGTTAGAGCCATGGAAGAGGGCTGTGGGAGGAGCCAGTGTGTGAGGCCGCCCCTGTGGGAGGAGCCAGCGTGTGAGGCCACAGCGTGTGAGGCTGTGGGGCGGGGCCAGGGTAGAGCCATGGCGTGAAGGGCTGGGCTGTGGGTGGAGCCAGGTGTGAGGGGCGGGGCCGTGGGTGGGACTGTGGGTGGAGCTACATGTGGGGGCGGAGCTTCTGAGCCAGCCTGTGCCCCGGCAGGAATGTGAGGCGAGAGGTAGGGTAGGGGTGAGCCAAGGTATACTGGGGCCGGCAGAGATGGGGGCTGTTTAATCTGATTGAATCGTGACATACAGGGAGCAGGGCCATGGGAGTGTAGCCAGGGTATGGGCCAGTGGGGCAGGGGAGTCCTGCAGAGCCAGGCTGCCCAGTGACCCGAGCTGTGGGATTTGGGGGCAGGGCAGGGGCTGGACTTTGGCAGGAATGTGGCATGCAGGTAGTGGGCTTTTGCTTCCAGTACTTTTATATCTTAAAAGTACTGGGCACGCCGGGCTC
>NW_007099171.1:28191-35770 GCF_000164805.1 Carlito syrichta | reverse complement strand
AAAAAAAAAAAAAAAAAGTGCTGGGCGAGCCCCTTGAGAATGTTTCAGTTTGCTTTTTCTGAATTATTCCTTTTGGCTAAACTTCTTTTGTGAGATGGTAGAACAACCCCTGGGTTCTTTAGAGGATGGACTAGAAGGAGAGAGACTGGAGGCTGGGGATGAGGCTGGAGAGTCCAGATGGGAGAGGATGAGACCTGAGCCTGCTGGGTCTGTGCAGACAGAGAAGAGGAGCCAGGGAGTGACAGGGCTGGGAACTGGTGGACTGTGGGAGGTGAGGGACAAGGAGACACCCAGGAGTCTGATTTGCTGATTAGGGGGATGTGGAGTCATCCTGAGATAGGGACCAGGAGAGGAGTAGGCTAGGGGACTGTGTCTCCCACACCTCTCTTCTGCCCTGGAGGTCTCAAGGAGCAAAGCAGGTTAGAGGGCGGCAGGGGCCTGATGCTCCCTTGAGGACCACCCCGGAGCATTGACCACTGGCCCCCCACCCTGACCCCAGCTGGAAGAGGAGCGCACCCGCCTGGGAGAGCAGTTGCGAGCAGAGGCAGAACTGTGTGCGGAGGCCGAAGAGATACGGGGACGGCTGGCAACCCGAAAGCAGGAGCTGGAGCTGGTGGTGACGGAGCTAGAGGCTCGCGTGGGTGAGGAGGAGGAGTGTAGCCGTCAACTTCAAACCGAGAAGAGGAGGCTGCAGCAGCACATACAGGTCTGGCCCCCACACGCCCACCAGGTCCCCAGCCCCTCTGTCTACCCCACCCACCTTTGCTTCTGCAAATCATGTCTTTTTTGGCCACAAATTTGTAGAGTACCCCGTTCCAAGTGACTTTGCAAAAAGAATACATTTTTGGTTCAAGTAATGGAAAAGACTAGAATGTAAGAACTTCAGGTATGGCTGGATCCAGGCATTCAAGTTTTGTCCTCAGTGTTCTGCCTCTCTGCATCTCCTAGCTTCATTTACAGGCCTTCAAGGCTCCCCTGTAAAATCCAGTGTGCATTTTACACTGCAGCATTTCTCAATTCAAGTGCTAAGCTTTCATTGGAAATACTTGATCTATATTTCTATTTCTATAATTTAAAAAGGAGATTCATTGGCCATCCCTTCAGGTCCCCTCCACTGTGGGAGCTCTTCTGTCCTCTCAATAAATCCTGGTTTCTTAAAAAAAAAAAAAAAAAAGGAGATTTACATACCCAAGTTGTTCCAAACATACTTAAAAGCTTCCCAGTGGTTGAATGTCTAGTTTTAAAATTTAAACAAATAAAATCAGCCAGGCACAATGGCTCACACCTATAATCCCAGCACTTTGGGAGACTGAGGTGGGAGGATTGCTTGAGCCCGGGAGTTCAAGACCAGCCTGGACAGCATAGTGAGACCTCGTCTCTACAAAAAAAAAATTTTAAAATTAGCTGGGCATGGTGGCACACACCTGTAATCCCAGCTACTCGGGAGGCCGAGGCGGGAGTATTTCCTAAGCCCAGGATGTTGAGGCTGCAATGAGCCATGATTGTGCCACCGCACTTCAGCCTGGGTGGCAGAGTGAGACCCCGACTCTAAATAAATAAATAAATAGATAGGTTCAGAGATGCTTATGGATTTGCACTAAAATAAAATAAAATAAAATAAAATCAAGCTGGGCTCGGTGGCTCAGCCTGTAATCTCACGCCTTTGGGAGGCTGAGGTGAGTGGATTGCCTGAGCCCGCGGGTTTGAGACCTGCCTGGGCAGTGAGACCTCTACAATAAATCAAAAAATCAGCCGGGCATGGTAGCGCATGCCTGTAGTTCCAGCTACTTAGAAGGCTGAGGCGGAAGGATCAGCAGAGCCCAGCAGGTCGAGGCTGTGGTGGCCGGGAGCGGCCACTGCACTCCAGTCTGGGCGACAGAGTGAGACTCCAACTCAAAAAAAAAAGATAATAATAAAAAAATAAAATCAAATCAAAACAGAAAGTTCAGTTCTTCAGTTACACTGGCCACATTTTGAGAACTCAGTAGTGTTTTTTGGTTTTTTGGGGGTTGGAGTTTTACTCCATCGCCCAGGCTGGAGTGCAGTGGCACGCTCACAACCACCCCAGCATCAACCTGCTGGGTTCCGGCAGTCCTTCTGCCTCAGCCTTCCAAGTAGCTGGAACCACAAGTGTGTACTACCATGCCCGGTTATTATTATTTTTTTTATTGTAGAGATGAGGTCTCATCATGTTGCCCAGCTGGTCTCGAACCCTCGGGCTCAGGCAATCCTCTCGCCTCTGGCTCCCAAAGTGCTAGGATTACAAACTTGAGCCACCATGCCTGGCCAGTAGTGTTTTAATCCCCTTCTCTTCACCCTCTTGGTTGCCTAGAGTTATGGGGGTGGCCCAACACATGACACTCGATACTGGACAGGTGAGATTGATGGCAGGTTATTGAGTGCCACAAGTATTCGCAGGCGGAGGGAGACAGACAGCTTACCACAGAGGCCCGAGAGCAAAGTGAAGAGATGTGGGGGGGGGTCAGGCTTTGTGGTAACAAAAGATGAAGGGGGTCCCAGGTGGCCGTGGAAGATGTGGCTGGTTCATTTCAATGATTCTGTGGGCTGGCAGGGAACTGAAATACGCTTCTTGGGGGATACGTCTTGTCCTGTGATAAGGAGGGAGAATTGGTGAGGGGACCTTATCCGTGGGAGCAGGGTGAGTGGGAGGACGGGTGGTGAGGCCGTGTAAGGCCCTCTTCCTTTCACTAAATGTCAAGGTGGGACAGAACGTTGGATCTGGGTCTCCAGTGTGCCTGGTGACTACCATAGTGGACAGTACGCACGTATATGACTTGCTTATTATGTTTATTTTTATTATCTGTACCCCCCACAACCCCCACACAAGAACATAATTTTCAAAAGGATAGGGATTTGGGGGGTTTTTTGAGTCGGAGTCGACCTACTGGGCTCTGGCTATCTTTCCACCTCAGCCTTCTGAGTAGCCGGAACCACAGGTGCGCACCACCACGCCCGGCTAAGTTTTTGATATATTGTAGAGATGAGGTCTTGCCATGGTGCCCGGGCTGGTCTCGAACCCCTGGGCTCAGGCAGTCCTCTCATCTCAGTCTCCCAAAGTGCTGGGATGACAGGCGTGAGCACCTGTGCCCAGCCCAAGAATAGGGATTTTTTGTCTATCCTCAGTACCTAGGACAGAGCCAGGCATACGCTAGGTACTCAATAATTGCATGTTCAGCTAATGAATGAAGTGGGAAGACGGGCAAGGGATTGATTCTTCCCAGCCTCGCCCTCGGTGTAGACCCGTCTGCGCCACGAGCCCCCACCTCCACCCCGGTCCTCACTCCTCCCTCCTCCCAACTCCAGGAGCTGGAGACCCACCTCGAAGCCGAGGAGGGGGCGCGGCAGAAGCTGCAGCTGGAGAAGGTGACGACGGAGGCCAAGCTGAAGAAATTCGAGGAGGACTTGCTGCTCCTGGAAGACCAGAATGCCAAGCTGAGCAAGGTTGGGGCCCCGAGGGCAGCTGCAGGGGGTAGGGAGGGGTGCCTTGGCGGGTGTGTCTGCGTGGGGCCCGCAGTGGAACAAGCCCCTCGAAACCAACAGGCAGGCCGGGCGCGGTGGCTCACGCCTATCATGCCAGCACTTTGCAGGCGCGAGGATGTCCACTGCAGTGTGGTTTACAGCAGCAAATGTCTGGATCAGCCCCCGGGGTTCACCCGTGGGATCACGGGTCAGGGAACGGGGGTGTATCTCAAGCAGTGGGAGTGCCAACTTGCAGTTCACAGGCGTGAACCTGGGGGTGGATGGGTGTGCAGCCCCGGAAATGGGAAGAAGAGGGAAGGGGCGGAGGGCAGAGGGAGGATGAGGCGAGGCGCGGATGCGAAGGCACCAGGGGCTGAGCTGCGGTGGGGCAGGGGCTGCTCCCAGCCCAACTCCCGCCCACCCACCGCCTCCCGTCGCCCCTCAGGAGCGGAGGCTGCTGGAGGAGCGTCTGGCCGAGTTCTCCTCCCAGGCGGCCGAGGAGGAAGAGAAAATCAAGAGCCTCAACAAGCTCCGACTCAAATATGAGGCCACGATGGCGGACATGGAGGGTGAGCGCCCCCCGAGAGAGCTGGGGGAGGGTCTGTGCATGCTCCGGCGGGAGAGCCCGTGTGCTGTGGGGCCTCTGTGGTTACATCCACCGAATGGGACAGAAAGGAGGTGCAGGAAGGGTTAGTGTCTTCTCTGCCCTTAAGTCCTTTTTGAAAAATATGTATTTATTTATTTTGAGTCAGGGTCTCTCTCTGTCACCCAGGCTGGAGGGCAGTGGCAGGCTCACGGCTCACCGCAGCCTCATACTCCTAAGCTCAGGTGATCCTTCCTCCTCAGCCTTCCAACGTGCTGGGACTACAGGTGCGCACCACCACGCCCGGCTTTTTTTTGTTGTTGTTAGAGATGAGGTCTTGCTGTGTTGCCCAGGCTGGTCTCGAGCTCCTGGGCTCAAGCAATCCTCCCACCTCTGCCTCCCAAAGTGCTGGGATTACAGGTGTGAGCCATTGCACCTGGCCTATTTTTGTTTTTTGTTTTTTTGAGTTGGGATCTCACTCTGTTGCCCAGGCTGGAGTGCAGTGGCACAGTTACAGCTCGCTGCAGCCTCAACCTCCTGGGCTCAAGCAATCCTCCCAACTCAGCCTCCCGGCTAGCTGGGACTACAGGTGCATGCCACCACCCCTGGCTAATTTATTATTTACTTTTTTTGTGGCGATGAAGTCTCACTGTGTCGCCCAGGCCGGTCTCGAACTCCAGGGCTCAAGCAATCCTCCTGCCTTAGCCTCGCAAAGTGCTGGGATTACAGGCATGAGCCTCTGTGCCTGGCCCTAGGTCCTTTTTGTATCCCTAAATCTACCTGTCTCCTCGGTGACTTGGGTTGCCTTCTCTTTCCACCTAACTGCCCTGTGAACGGTTTCCCATTTTTGTCTCTCCATCCCTTGCTGTTGGGTGGGAGGCTGGGCTGCGGACACCGGGTGGAGAGGAGGAGCCCCGGGGGTGGGGGGAGCTGCCAGGCGCAGGGGTGGGGGTCCGGAGCCCTCACGCGCCCCATCCCGCCGCAGACCGCCTGCGGAAGGAGGAGAAGGGCCGCCAGGAGCTGGAGAAGCTGAAGCGGCGGCTGGATGGGGAGAGCTCGGAGCTGCAGGAGCAGATGGCAGAGCAGCAGCAGCGGGCAGAGGAGCTGCGCGCCCAGCTGGGCCGCAAGGAGGAGGAGCTGCAGGCGGCCCTGGCCAGGTGGGGGGCGGGGGCGGGCCCTGGTGAGGGGAGGAGGGACTGCGGGTGCACAGACGGACCACGCCCCTGCCCAGCCTCGGTGTCCCCTTCTGCCGGAGTCCACCCGGTGGGGGGGACGAGGTTTTCACAGCAGGAGCAAGATGATGCGGGTTCTTCTACCCCTCCCATGCTAGGAATCTTAATAACTCTCTTACACTCGTTCGCAATAATTGAGCACCTACTGTATGCTGCGTATGGCTCTCAGAATTTCAGATTTTTTTTTTTTTTTTGCGTCAGGGGGTCTCACTCTGTCGCCCAGGCTACTGCAGTCTTCACCTCCTGAGCTCAGGAGATCCTTCCGCCTCAGCCTCCAAGTAGCTGGGACTACAGGTGCACGCCACCACGCCCAGCTAGTTTTTTGATTTATTGTAGAGACAAGGCTCGCCAAGTTGCTTAGGCTGGTCTTGAACCCCTCTCACCTCTCAATCCTCTCACCTCTGCTTCCCCAAGTGCTGGGATGACAGGTGTGCGTCACTGCACCTCACCTCAGGTGTTTTTAGTGTACTGTGCTTCACACAGTCGAAGACATCCTTGAGTATAGGTACACCCCGTCTCAGAGGTGTTCTAGAATGTGAACAAGGGTGCAGCTCAGAATGGGTGGTCCATGGTGTGTGTGTGGGGGGGTGAAGTACACGCATTCTTGCGTCTGACTTCTGGGCTTGAAGCCTGGCTCCTCCCTTTTCTGGCCATGTGACCTCACTCGAGTGACATCATTTTCTCGTTTCAGTTTCTTCATCTGTAAAATGGGGGTGATTGCAGTCTCTACCCCTAGGGTCTGTGTGAGAATTAAATAAGAAAGTGTAGACGGTGTGTGGTAGCTCATGCCTCTAATCCCAGCACTTTGGAAGGCCGAGGTGAGAGGATCACTTTTGAGTCTGGGAGTTTGAGACCATCCCAGGCTACACAGCAAGCCCCCATCTCTACAAAAAATCAGTCAGGCATGGTGGTGCACACCCGCTACTCAGGAGGCTGAGGCAGAAGGATCGCCTGAACCCAAGAGGTTGAGGCTGCAGTAGCTGTGATCATGCCACTCCAGCCTGGGCAACAGAGTGAGACCCCAACTCAAAAAAAAAACCAAACCAAAAAACGGAGGATCTAAATTCTAGAGTTACGTCCATGCCCAGTGGCAGAACCGGGATTCAAACCTGGGACTGGCCACCCCCGAACCACACATCTGGCCTCCTGCCTTGCCCTTGCCTACCCCCATCCCAACTCCATGGCCCTTTTCTTTTCTTTTTTTTTTTTTTTGAGTTGGAGTCTCACTCTGTCGCCCAGACTGGAGTGCAGTGGCCGCTCCCAGCCACCGCAGCCTCAACCTGCTAGGCTTTGGAGATCCTTCCGCCTCAGTCTTCCGAGTAGCTGGAATTACAGGCATGCGCTCCCACGCCCGGCTGATTTTTTGATTTCTTGTAGAGATGAGGTCTCGCTGCCCAGGCGGGTCTCGAACCCGCGGGCTCAGGCTATCCACTCACCTCAGCCTCCCAAAGGCCCGGATTACAGGCTGAGCCACCGAGCCGGCTTCCATGGCCCTTTTCATCCCCAGGGCTGAAGACGAAGGTGGGGCCCGGGCCCAGCTGCTCAAATCCCTGCGGGAGGCCCAGGCAGCCATGGCCGAGGCCCAGGAGGACCTGGAGGCCGAGCGTGTGGCCAGGGCCAAGGCGGAGAAGCAGCGCCGGGACCTGGGCGAGGAGCTGGAGGCCCTGCGGGGCGAGCTGGAAGACACGCTGGACTCCACCAACGCACAGCAAGAGCTCCGGTGAGGCCTGTGCGGGGCCGGGGGTGGGAGCAGGACTTGGAGCGAGGTCTCCACCTACATGGAGATTTCGTCACGGAACAGTCGTCTGTTGAGCTCTGCCTCTAGGCCAAGCTGGGGAACCCTGGGTGCTCCCAGTCTCCAGGGAGGCAGATTCAGGCCTGATCCAGAGCAAGAGGTGCTTTAATGGAGTCACATGGGGCATTGTGGATGCTAAGAGAAGGCCCCTAAATCAGGTCTCTGGGAGGAAGCCAGGGAGATTTCCCTGAGCAGGGGAGCCTTTTGCACAGGATTTTGAAAGGTGAGTAGGAGTTCGCCCTTAAAACTACGCTCCTTCTACAGCATCACCACCCAGATCCCTTTTAGAGTGTAGTGTGAGGTCCTCGTTTTTGAGAAAAAAGAAAAAGAGGCACAGACAGCTCCCCCAGCACCCCTGCTTTCCTCTGCGTTGAAATTCTGTTCCCCGCTCCCTTCCCCCAAGGTCCAAGAGGGAACAGGAGGTGACAGAGTTGAAGAAGGCTTTGGAGGAGGAGGCCCGCGTCCACGAGGTGGCGGTGCAGGAGCTGA
>NW_007099171.1:17292-27964 GCF_000164805.1 Carlito syrichta | reverse complement strand
CGGGAGCAGAGGCAGGGCAGGGCAGGGTACTGGGCTGAGGGGGGACCGCTGGCTGGTTCTCGGCCTCCCCATCTCCCCGGGGTTCATCCTTACACATGAACGTTCTCGGCCGTGTTTCATCCAGCCGCCAGCATTAGCCGAGCGCCTGGAGTGGGGTTGGTTAAGTAGAGAGGCCTTGGGGGACTGTGTGAGAAGGGGACATGGGCGGGAAACGGAGGCAGTAAGGGGCGAGCCATCCGGGAATCAGTGGGAAGCGTGTTCCAGGCAGAGGGAACAGCCAGGGCAAAGGCCCTGAGGCGGCAGGAGTGTTGGAGGAACAGCAAGGAGTTCCAGGAGAGGGAGCGGCCAGTGCAATGTCCCCGAGGCAGGAGTTTGTCTGGGTGTTTAAGGAGCAGCGAGGAGTTCTGGGCAGAGGGAACAACCCCACGCAAAGGAGTGCACCTGGCCTGGGGGAGAGGAGGCCCCATCAGCCTTTCCACGTCTCCTTCCCCCACCAGGGCAAAGGCGCATGGGAGAAGACCCGGCTGGCCCTGGAGGCCGAGGTGTCCGAGCTGCGGGCGGAGCTGAGCAGCCTGCAGGCCACGCGCCAGGAGGGTGAGCAGCGGAGGCGTCGCCTGGAGTCACAGCTGCAGGAGGTGCAAGGCCGGGCTGGTGACGGGGAGAGGGCGCGCGTGGAGGCTGCCGAGAAGCTTCAGAGAGCCCAGGTGAGCGGGGTGGCCAGGGTGGGGGTCTCTGCTGTGTGGCCTTGGCTGACAGGCCTGCCCTCTCTGGGCTTCTGTCTGGTGCACACCAGCCCTGTCTTCCCATCCAGCTCTTCCAACATAACCATGCATGAATGACTGATACGTGGTGAGCAGTAAATATACACTAAACAATCTTCGTAGGAAAGGGCTAATAGTGTTCCCATTTTATACTCCAGGAAACTGAGGCCCAGAGCGGTCAAGTTGATCGCCTGAGGTCATTCAGAGCAGAAACTCAAACCCGGGCATGCCTGGCCCTTTAGCTTTTTTTTTTTTTTAATCCCCCGCCCCCTATTTTTTTAAAAGCCAGTCTCACTCTGTCGCCCAGGCTGCAATGCAGTGGCACGATTGCAGCCTCAACCTGCTGGGCTCAGGCGATCCTTCCGCCTCAGCCTCCCAAGTAACTGAAACCACAGGTGTGTACCACCACATCATGCTAATATTTTGGTTTATTGTAGAGACCATGTCTCGCCAAGTTGCCCGGGCTGGTCTCGAACTCCTAGGCTCAGGCAATCTTCTCACCTCAGCCTCTCAAAGTGCTGGGTTGACAGCCATGAGCCACACGCCTGGCCCCTTTGGCTCCCAACCCTGCCACAGCTCCACTCTCCACTCACTTCCACCTTTGACTAATTGGTGGGCTGATTAGAAAAGCTCAGTGTGAATCCGTGGAACTTGCAGGAAGGCAATATTATACGGTGGCTATTCAAAGAAAAGTGGGTTTTTTAAACTTCAATTTATTCTGTTTTTAACCAGATGACCTGTATGTGTTCATTACTGAGAATACAGACAAGCAAAAAGAACAAAGGGAAGAATGACTTCTATTTCCCAACCCCTCCAGGAGAAACCAATGTGACTACTTTTCATTTCCAGATTAAAACAACATGTTAATTAGGGTTAAGGTTAAGCTACTATGACAAAGAGACCCTAGGATTCATCAACTTAAATAAGACATGTCTTTCCCTCTCAAGAAATAGGCTTCAGGGAAAGCCCCAGCCAAGGCTGTTAGGACACTCAGCTCCATACAGTCACTCCAGATCCCATGGCTACGATGCAATCACATGACCAGAGCTTGATGCAAGGGGTGCTGGGAAATGTAGTCTCCAGCAGGCAGTCATGGACCTAGTCAATAGTCTGTCTCAGTGGGAGCAGGGAGGAATGGATTTTGGGGACACCTTAGAGTGTGACCCATAGGGAAACATACTACCTGGTGGTCACTGTCCTAAGTATTTTCCTTTTTTCTTTTCAAGTCGGAGTTTATTAGAAGATATAATAAGAGGGGACCCGAAAGTGGGTTGCCCAGTATTTTACATTTTACAAAAATAAAGTGACACCAAGGCCAGGTGCAGTGGCTCGTGCCTGTAATCCTAGCACTTAGGGAGGCCAAGGTGGGAGGATTGCTTGAGCCTAGGATTTCAAGACCAACATGGGCAACATGGTGAGAGCCCCCAGCTACAAAATCTATATATACACAGAGGATGCTAAAAAAAAATGTATGCTCATTTTTTTTTGAGTCGGAGTCTCACTCAGTGCCCAGGCTGGAGTGCAGTGGCACGCTCACGGCCACCGCATCCTCGGCCTGCTGGGCTCAGGCGATTCTCCTGCCTCAGCCTCCCAAGTAGCTGAAACCACGGGCACAAACCACCATGCCCGGCTAATTTTTTTATTTATTGTAGAGACAGGGTCCTACCAAGTTCCCCCAGGCTAGTCTCGAACCCCTGGGCTCAGGCAGTCCTCTCTTCTCTGCCTCCCAAAGTGCTGAGATGACAGGCGTGAGCCACCACGCCTGGCTTCAATTTTCTTATCAGCCAGAATATAAACCCAACCTTGTTCCCTAAGTGAACCCTGGAAAGAGAGAGGAGGCGGCCCAGGGTAAGGCACAAGTGCTAGAGGCTCCCATCCAACAAACATTAATGAGCACCTACTGTGTGCCAGGCCCTGTTGTGAGCCCTGGGGACACAGCGGGTAATAAAGCAGGTGAGATTCCTGCCCTTGTGGAGGCAACAGTCCAGAAAGTGGTGGGCAGCCATTTCCTACAGCAGAGAAACACGAGTAGCAACCCTACCCAGGATCATGGTGGGGGCGATTTTTGGTGGGGAGGGGTGGAGGGAAATAAAGAACAGCTTTGTTGATAACTCACATAGCATAGAATTCACCCATGGAAAGTATACAGTGCAGTGAATCGTAGTATGTTCACAGAGTTGTACAACCATCACTATAGTCTAATTTTAGGCCATTTTCACCAGTCCAAAATGAAATCCTACACCCTTTAATCATCTCCTAGTTCTGCCAGCTCTCTCACCCACCCCCGGCAACCACCAATCTACCTTCTCTCTCTACAGATTTCCTATTCTGCCTTAAACAAATGGAATCCTGTCGTATGTGCGTGACCTTGGTGACCGCATTCTTCTTTTTTTGGGGGGGGGGGTCAGAATCTCACTCTGTGGCCCAGGTTAGAGTGCAGTGGCATGCTCATGGGTACCACAGCCTCACCGCAGGTGATCCTTCTAATCTCAGCCTTCCAAGTAGCTGGAACTACAGGCACGTGCCACCACACCCAGCTGATTTTTGATTCATTGTAGAGATGAGGCATCGCCAAGTTGCTCAGGCTAGTCTCGAACCCCTGGACTCAGGCAGTCCTCTCTCCTCTGCATCCCAAAGTGCTGGGATTGTAGGCATGAGCCACCACGCCCAACCATTGACCGCTTTCTTTTATATAACATGATACCTCCAAGGTTCATCTGTGTTGCAGCATGTATCAGTGTGTTATTCCTTTCTTTTTCTTTTCTTTCTTTTTTACTTTAAAGATGTGGGGTACAGTTCAGCATTAGGTATATAAGTGGTCATCTTACAGGTAAAGTTTGGGCCTCCCTTTGGTCCCTGCTTTGCCTGGTTTGAGATCAGGTACCCTTATTGATGCAGTGTGTCGTTTCCACCCCCAGCAGTATCCCACTACTGCTAATCCCTTTCTTATAGTATTATGGTAAACATTCAGGGTCTTTCTTTTCCTTGAGTTGGGGTTTCACTCTGTCACTTAGACTGCAGTGCAGTGGCAGAGTCATGGCTCACCACAGCTTCAACCTCCTGGACTCAGGTGATCCTTCCACCTCAGCCTCCCAAGTAACTGAGATTACGGGTGTCCATCACTACACCCAGATACATTTTTTATTTTTTGTAGAGACAAGGTCTTGCTATGTTGCACAGGCTGATCATGAACTCCTGGGCTCAAGCAATCCTCCCACCTGGGCCTCCCAAAGCCCTGGGAATCCAGGCATGAGCCACCAAACCTGACATCATTCCTTTTTATTGCCAAGGAACACCTATTGTGTGAATAGACCACCTTTTCTTATTCTTTGCTTTTTTTTTTTGCTTTTTTTGCTTTTCTTTCCTTCCTTGCTCTTTCCCCAAGCCTGAGGTGCGGTGGCACAAACACAGCTACCACAGTCTCAACCTGCTGGGCTCAGGTGATCCTTCCACCTCAGCCTTCCAAGTATCTGGAGCTACAGGCACACACCACCACGCCTAGCTAATATTTTGATTTTTTTGTAGAGACGAGGTCTCACCAAATTGTCCAGGCTGGTCTTGAACTCCTGGACTCAGGCGATTCTCTTGCCTCGGCCTCCCAAAGTGCTGGGGTTACAAACATGAGCCACTGTCCCTGGTGACCGTGTTTTCTTTATCCATCCATCTGTCGATGGGCATTTGATTGTTCCCACCTCTTGGCGATTGTGAATAACGCTACTGCAAACATTCCCATGCAAGTTTCTGCATAGATGCATGCTTTCTTTGAGTTGGAGTCTCACTCCGTTGCCCTGGCTGGAGTGCAGTGGCACACTCACGGCCACCCCAGCATCGACCTGCTGGGCTCTGGTGATCCTTCCACCTCAGCCTCCAAGTAGCCGGAACTACAGGCACACACTACCACACCCGGCTAATTTTTTGATTTATTATAGAGACAAGGTCTTGCCATGTTGCCCAGGCTGGTCTTGAACCCCTGGACTCAGGCTGTCCTCTCTCCACTGCCTTCCAAAGTGCTGGGATTATAGACTTGAGCCACCACACCCGGCCTAAATGCATGTTTTCACCTCTCTCGGGTACACGCCTGGGAACGAAATTGCTGGGTCATAAGGAAACTCCATGTGTTAGCATTGGAGGAGGCGCCGGCCTGTGTTCCACCATCTGACACATCCGCCTGCCGTGTGTGGTCGGGGTTCGAGGAGCAGACGGGGTTGCTGGGTGGAGGCTGCGACCAGGGGGGCCTCACCCCGCTGCCCTTCCCCCACAGGCCGAGCTGGACAACGTGTCTGGGGCTCTGAGCGAGGCTGAGTCCAAAGCCATCCGGCTGAGCAAGGAGCTGAGCAGCACCGAAGCCCAGCTGCACGACTCCCAGGTGACCCCAGTCCGCCCTCTGGCCCCCCACCCCCCCACCCCTGCATGTCCTTGTCCACACCTGACCCCGCTGTCCCCTCCGCCCACAGGAGCTGCTGCAGGAGGAGACCCGGGCGAAGCTGGCCCTGGGGTCCCGGGTGCGAGCCCTGGAGGCCGAGGCCACGGGGCTACGGGAGCAGCTGGAAGAGGAGGCGGCCGCCAGGGAGCGGGCGGGCCGCGAGCTGCAGACCGTACAGGCCCAGGTGAGCTGCCCCGAGTGGGACCCGCAGGGAGGCTCGGTCCCTAGGCTGCTCCTCCTGGGGCCCCGGGCTTGGGGAAGGCCCCGCTGTCCACCTCAACATAGGCCAGACCCCAGGCGCTGTTCTCGCCTCCCGATTCTCCCTTGCTCCAGCCCTGGCCCACCTGCCCCCTGGGTCTCTGCTTCTTGCTCTCCGTCCACACTACCCTCCCTCAGCTCAGGTCCCATCCTCACCCACCTGGATCCTCCCACCTGGATCCTCCCCACAGCCTCCCAGCCCCCAGTCTCTCCCCTTCCAGCTCCACACGGCCCCGGAAGGCTCTTTCTACACCTGGAGCTGACCTTCCCCTTGGACTGCTCACAGCCCTCCCGTGGCTCCCCAGCACCCCTGGACCAAGCCCACACCTCTTAGCTGGGCACCCGAGGCCAGGCGTTCTCTGGTCCTTCCTCCGTCTTTTCCTTCATTCGTCTCTGCCTCCCCGTTTGTGGGATGCACCCTTTTATTCCTCTGGATTTAGTGTCCGCCTTCCCTGCTGTTGGAGGATTTTCCCGATCGCCTTTCTCCTCCTCCATCCCAACTCCGGTCACCTTAGGCTGGGCTGTCTCTGCCTGTGAGTCTCCCCCCCAGACTGAGAACCCCCTCAAAGGAGAACTCCATCACAGTTAGACCTGGGCCCACAGCACAACATGGAGCCCAGCGGGTGGTAGGCCTTGAGAAATGCCTGTGGAATGAATGGATGATGGCTCATGCCTGAGGATAGCCTTCAGTTGGCAAACTCCTACGCAAACCTCAAGACCCATCTCAGAGGCTCCTCCTCCTTCAGGAAGTCTCTCCTGAACGTTCTGAACAGATTCTGAGCCCTTCCTGTGGACTTCTATATACTTCTTTTACCTTAGCCTCTATCACCCTGGCTGTGATGCTTCTCTCCTCTATCAGACCGGGGGTTCCCAGACTCCAGGTCTAATTCATCTCTGGGTCCCAGGGGGGAAATTTTCATTTGTGAGCTAGGGCTCACAGTACTCACACCCTCAACCCCACTCAGGAAGAAGAGCCCAGTGGCGACTCCTTTCCTTCTTTTTTTTTGAGTGGGAGTCTCACTCTGTCGCCCAGACTGGAGTGCCGTGGCCGCTCCCGGCCACCGCAGCCTCGGCCTGCTGGGCTCCGGCAATCCTTCCCCCTCAGCCTTCCAAGTAGCTGGACCGACAGGTGCGTGCCACCAAGTCCAGCTGATTTTTTGACTTATTGCAGAGATGAAGTCTCGCCAAGTTGCCCAGGCGGGTCTCAAACCCACGGGCTCAGGCCGTCCGCTCACCTCGGCCTCCCAAGTGCTGGGAGGACAGGCCGAGCCGCTGTGCCCAGCCTCTTTTCCCTCTTCAGGCCTCAGTCTCCTCATCTTGGAAATGGAGCACCCCCAGGCGAGCCCCCGGGTCCCTCACGGCCATGACCGCCACCCGCCCTCTCGTCTCTCCTCCCCTCAGCTCTCAGAGTGGCGGCGGCGTCAGGAGGAGGAGGCGGGGGCACTGGAGGCAGGGGAGGAGGCTCGGCGCCGCACAGCCCGCGAGGCCGAGGCCCTGACCCAGCGCCTGGCCGAAAAGACGGAGGCGGTGGACCGGCTGGAGCGAGGCCGCCGCCGGCTGCAGCAAGAGCTGGACGACGCCACCGTGGACTTGGAGCAGCAGCGGCAGCTCGTGGGCGCGCTGGAGAAGAAGCAGCGCAAGTTTGACCAGGTAGGGCACCTCAGTTTACCCAGCCAGGGAGTCGGTGATCCTCACACCCCTCATCCCAGCCCTTTGGGAGGCTGAGATAGGAGGATCGCTTGAGGTCAGGGTCTCTCAAAGAGCAGCTTTTAATTTTGATGAAATTTGGTTGATCAGCTGGGCACGGGGCTCACGCCTGTGATCCCAGCACTCTGGGAGGCAGAGTCAAGAGAACTGCCTGAGTCCGGGAGTTCGAGACCAGCCTGGGCAACTTGGTGAGACCTCGTCTCTGCAATAAATCCAAAAATGAGCCAGGTGTGGTAGTGTACACTTACAGTTCCAGCTACTTGGAAAGTTGAGGTTGCATGTGCCACGGCATGCCAGCCTGGGCAATAGAGCGAGACTCCAATTCAAAAAAAAAAAGTAGATCATTAAAGCTAGCCTATTAAGAGAATAATAACAACTGGGTGTGGTGGCTCACACCTGTAATTCCAGCACTTTGGGAGGCTAAGGTGGGAGGACTGCTTGAGCCCAGGAGTCTGATACCAGCCTGGGCAACAGAACGAGACCTCATCTCTACAATAAATCAAAAAATTAACCAGGCGTCATGGTGCACACCTGTGGCTCCAGCTACTTGGAAGTCTGAGGTGGAAGGATCGCCAGAGCCCAGCAGGTTGAGGCTGTGGTGGCCGGAAGCGTGCCACTGCACTCCAGCCTGGGCAACAGTGAGACTCCTACTCAAAAAAAAAAAATTCGGTTTATCAACTTGTTATTTTATGAATTGTGCTTTTGGTATTGTATATAAGAAATCTAGGCCGGGCAGGTGGCTCACTTTGGGAGCCCGAGGTAGAAGGGTCGCTTAAGCCCAGAAGTTCAAGACCAGGCTGGGCAATATAGTGAGACCTGGACTCTACAAAAAATTTAAAAATTAGCTGGGTGTGGTGATGCCTGCCTGTAGTCCCAGCTACTCGGGAGACTGAAGTGGGAGGATCACCTGAACCCAGGAAGTTGAGGCTGCCGTAAGCTGTGATCGTGCCACTGCACTCCAGCCAGGATGACAGAGTGAGACTCCAACTCAAACAACAACAAAAGAAACCTTTGCTTAACTCAAAATCATAAAGATTTTCTCCTGTTTTTTTTCCTGGAAGTTTTTCAGTTTTCGGTTCACATTTAGATCTATAATCTACGTTGAGTTAATTTTTATATATGATACTGTCATGGCTCCAAGTTGGTTTTTGTGAATGTAGTTATCCACTTGTTCCAACACCAGCTGTTCTTCACTGACTTGTTTTTGCATAAATATTGAAAATCAGGCCAGGCGTGGTGGCTCATGCCTATAATCCCTGCATTTTGGGAGGCTGAGGTGAGAGGACTGCCTGAGCCTGTGAATTCAAAACCAGCCTGGACAACTTGGTGAGACCTTGTCTCTACAATAAATCAAAATTAGCCAGGCATGGTGGCACGTTCCTGTAGTTCCAGCTATTCCAGCTACTTGGAAGGCTGAGGTGAAAGGATCACCTGAGCCCGGTAGGTCAAGGCTGCAGTGACTGTGAGTGTGCCACTGTACTCCAGCCTGGGTGACAGAGTGAGACTGACTCAAAAAAAAAAAAAGAAAGAAAGAAAAAGAAAAGCAAATCAGATAGTGTTCATCCTTTTTCTTCTTTTAAAGTTGTTTTGCCCTTTCTGGGTCCTTTGCATATCCATATGTATTTCAGAATCAGTTCATCAATTTCTACCCCAAAAAAAGCCTCCTGATTTGGGACTGTGTTGAATGTATAGGTCAGTTTGGGAAGAATTGACATCTTAATAATATGGAGTTTTCTAGGCCATCTATGGTGGCTCATGCCTATAATCACAACACTCTGGGAGACCAAGGAGTTTGAGACCAGCCTGGTCAACATAGCAAGGCTTATCGCTACAAAATTTTTAAAAATATCCAGGTGTGATGGCACATGCCTGTGGTCTCAGCAACCCGGGAGGCTGAGACAGCAGGATCACCTGAACCCAGGAGGTTGAGGTTTCAGTGAGCCACGATTGTGCCACTACATTCCAACCTGGGTAACAGAGTGAGACCCTGACTCAAATAATAATAATATTGAGTTTCCTGGGTAAGGAACATGGTATCTATGTCCACTTATTTAAATCACATCTTTTTATTTATATTTTTTTGAGTTGGAATCTCATTCTGTCGCCCAGGCTAGAAAGCAGTGGCAGGCACACTCACAGCCACCCCATCATCGACGTCCTGGGCTCTGGCAATCATTCTGCCGCAGTCTTCCAAGTAACTGGAACTACAGGTGCATGCTACCATGCCCGGACAATTTTTTATTTATTGTAGAGATGAGGTCTCATCAAGTTGCCCAGGCTAGTCTCGAGCCTGCGGGTCAGGCAATCCACTTACCTTGGCCTCCCAGTGCTGGGATTAGAGGTTGAACCACTGAGTCTGGTCTGGATCACATCTTTTGTCAAATTTATTTCTTTGTATTTTTTTTATTTTAATGCTATTTTTTTTTCGATTTTTTTCTTGCTAGTATATAGAAATACATCAGATTTTTGTATATTGATCTTATATCCTACGATCTTGGCTAAACTCACTTATTAGTGCTAGCAGTTTTTTTTGTTTTTTTTTTTGAGTTGGAGTTCTCGTGCTGTCACCCAGGCTAGAGTGCAGTGGCATGCTCATGGCCACCGCAGCCTTGACCTGCTGGGCTCAGGCGATCCTTCTGCCTTAGCCTTCCAAATAGCTAGAACGACAGGTGCATGCCACCAAGTCCAGCTGATTTTTTGACTTATTGTAGAGATGAAGTCTCGCCAAGTTTCCTGGGCTGGTCTCGAACCCATGGGTTCAGGCAGTCCTCTCACCTCAGCCTCCCAAATTGCTGGGATTACAGGCGTGAGCCACTGTGCCTGGCCTACTCGTAGATGTTTTATAGATTTCATTGGATTTTCTACATAGATGACTTTATTTTCTATGAATGAAGACTGTTTGACATCTTCCTTTACTCTTTACTTTTCTTCTGGGATTCCACATACATGTATGTTTTATCACTTCGTACTCTCTTGTGGATTGTTAAAGCTCTGTTGGTTTTTTCATGATCTCCTTTCTTTGCTCTGTTTTGAGTAATTTCTATTGTTTTCAAGTTTCCTGATTCTTCTGATGTGTCCAGTCTGCTCTTAGTTTCATCCACTGACTTTTTTTTTTTTTTTTTGAGTTGGAGTCTCACTCTGTCGCCCAGACTGAAGTGCAGTGGCCGCTCACGGCCACCGCAGCCTCGACCTGCTGGGCTCTGGCCGTCCTTCCGCCTCAGCCTTCCAAGTAGCTGGAACTACAGGCACGCGCTACCACGCCTGGCTAATTTTTTGATTTATTATCGAGATGAGGTCTCGCTGCCCAGGTGGGTCTCGAACCTGCGGGCTCAGGCAATCCACTCACCTCAGCCTCCCAAAGGCATGGGATTACAGGCTGAGCCACCAAGCCCGGCTCATCCACTGACTTTTTAACTTCACATATTATGTGTCTCAGTTCTGGCATTCCTACGTGGTTCTGTCTTACCATCTCTTTTTTTTTTTTGAGTTGGAGTCTCACTCTGTTGCCCAGACTGGAGTGCAG
>NW_007099171.1:14123-17238 GCF_000164805.1 Carlito syrichta | reverse complement strand
CCTTGACCTGCTGGGCTCTGGTGATCCTTCTGCCTCAGCCTTCCAAGTAGCCGGAATTACAGGCACGCGCTACCACGCCTGCCTAATTTTTTGATTTATTGTAGAGATGAGGTCTTGCCAAGTTGCCCAGGCGGTCTCGAACCCGTGGGCTCAGGCAATCCACTCACCTCGGCCTCCCAAAGGTGCGGGATTACAGGCTGAGCCTCTGAGCCCGGCTTCTGTCTTACCATTTCAAATCCCTCCTGAAATCACCCTGTCCCGTCCCCTATTTGTTTCCATCTCATTCTGAAACTTACTTACGTTAAAGTCCTTGTATGGTAATTCCAATGTGCAGGTCATCTGTGGATCTGTTTCTATGGACTGATTTTTCTCTTAACTAGGAGTCTTCTCTCTTTTTCTTTGTGTGCCTTACAAATTTGTTTGCCAATGACTGTGTCTTTAAAAAAGCAGTCACGGTTGATGTCCTTTTTAAAAAATATTTGAACATATGTTTTTTACTGCCACCTCAAGAGGAGGAAACACCCTCTCCCCTGTTGGTTTTGTAGAGTGAGGATGGACCAGTCTGATCCACTCACAAGCTGAGCTGGCTTGGGATGCAATTGCAACTTTAATCCCTCTACCTCCCTCTGTGTCTCTGCCTCCGTGTCTCTGTCTCTCTCCTTCTCTCTCTCTCTCTCCCTGGCTACTCCCTCTTCCCCAGCCCTGGTATACTCCTTTCAGCTAACCTGTTTCCCCCACCCCGTCTCCTTCCACCTGGAAGCTCCTGGCTGAGGAGAAGGCAGCCGTGCTTCGGGCCGTGGAGGAGCGTGAGCGGGTGGAGGCCGAGGGCCGAGAGCGTGAGGCGCGGGCCCTGTCCCTGGCACGGGCGCTGGAGGAGGAGCAAGAAGCCCGCGAGGAGCTGGAGCGGCAGAACCGGGCACTGCGGGCTGAGCTGGAGGCTCTGCTGAGCAACAAGGACGACGTCGGCAAGAGCGTGAGCAGGGCCCGTGGATGAGGGGGGACGCGTCCACACGTGCGCGCGCACACACAGCGTGAGCAGAACCAGTCCATCAGTCACGTGTCCATGCACAGACAGGTCATGAGGAGAGCTGCACACCAAGCATCTGTGTATGCACGTATGCAGAGCATGAGGAGAATCTTCTGACAGATACGTGTGTCCATGCACACACAGAGAAACCAGGGAGAGCCGTTCGCCAGAGATGCTTGTTCATGTGCACCCACACGGAACATGAGGGGAGTCTTCCACCGAACATACGTGTTCACATAGAGCACATGAGAGCCGCTCATAGAGCATATATACTCTCATTCGTGTGCCTGAAATGTGAGGAGACTCTTCCGCACATGTTCACAGACACAGCAAAGCATGTGAAAACTAGTTGCACATGTGGGTCTGCATGTTTTCCTGTGTTTGCCGTGAACAAACTTCACATGCAGAACACGTGCAAACTACTTGTCACATGTGTTCACACATGTTCACATGTGCACACATGTTCACATGGAGCGTGAACACTCACTATCTGTGTGTCAACAATTGTTCCTGTGTTCACATACACAGCATGAGAAAACTACTTGCCACATGTGTTCACATATGTTTGTATGTGAACAAATGTGTCCACACAGAGCATTGAAAACTACTTGCTGCCAGGTGTGGTGGCTCATGCCTGTCATCCCAGCACTTTGGGAGGCAGAGGCGAGAGGACTGTTGCCTGAGCCTGTGGCGAGACTTTGTCTCTACAATAAATCAGAAAATTAGCTGGGCATGGTGGCGCACGTCTGTGGCTCCAGCTACTTGGAAAGTTGAAGCAGAAGGATCTCCTGAGCTCAGCAGGTTGAGGCCGTGCTGAGCCGTGAGCATGCCACTGCACTCCAGCAGTGACTCAAAAAACAAAAACCAAAAACTACTTGCCACGTGTTTATATGTTCATGGGTGGACACATATGTTCACATGCATACACACAGCATGAGAAAACTCATAAACAGTTACCTAGAGAGAGAAAAAGAACACGAAGAGAATTTGCCACAACACAGGCCTGAGAACACTCCCTGGGCATGACTACACACACGTGTGCACACACACACAGCATGAGGACTCCCCTCTTTGCCTTCTGCCACCCCTCCTGAGCACACACAGACTCTCCCAGCAGGCCTCGGTCTTCCCTGAACTCCAAGGCCTGTGGGGTGCCTTGTTCCCAGGCCCCATCACCCGGCCACCACATTCTCTACTCCATCCTTCCTTCCTTTACCCGTGACGTACATTTGTGGACTCAGGCCTAGGGACACATGCCACCTCGCGAATAATGGAAGGCCCTGACAGGCTCTGTTGTATCCTGGGGTAAACATCCTCTGCATCCTTATTCCTGTGATTCCCAACAGCATATCCCTAGGGGGCTTTATCTTCTTTGCACACTTTGATGTTGATCTGATGCATTTTTAGCCAGGCCTGGAGAGAGCCACCTCCCCCTCCAGCCCGAAGATGCTGGAGCTAAAACTCAGCTCATACTTGGACCATACAGAGCAATCCTTTGGGAAAAGCGTTGAGTGATGCCAGAGGCATTTGTGGCAAATAGAATGTTGATAGGAGAAAGTTGGACCCCTTCAAGTAAACAAATTGGCAGGGGCCAGCTGGGCATGGTGGCTCACACCTATAATCCCAGCACTTTGGAAGGTTGAGGCAGGTGGATTGCTTGAGCCCAGGAATTTGATACCAGCCTAGGCAACACAGCAAGACCTTGTCTCTACAAAAAAAATTTTTAAAATTATCTTGGCATGGTGCCACATGCTTGTAATCCTAGCTACTCAGGAGGCTGAGAAAGAAAGATCACCTGGACCCCAGAGTTTCAGGCTGCCGTGAGCTGTGATCATACCACTAAACTCCAGCCTGAGTGACAGAGTGAGACCCCAACAAAAAAGAAAAAAATATATATACATATATAGAGAGATAGAGAGAGGTGTAAATTATACAATTTGCCAAATCAGAAGGGAGACTGGTGGGCCCATTACAAGGGCTGAAATTAGATACTGTCACTGGTCAGAATTTCTTTTTCTTTTTCTTTTTTTGAGTTGGAGTCTCACTCTGTCCCCCAGACTGGAGTGCAGTGGCCGCTCCTGGGCACTG
>NW_007099171.1:0-14033 GCF_000164805.1 Carlito syrichta | reverse complement strand
CCACTGCAGCCTTGACCTGCTGGGCTCCGGTGATCCTTCCGCCTCCGCCTTCCAAGTAGCCAGAATGACAGGCACGTGCTACCACACCTGGGTAATTTTTGATTTATTGTAGAGACGACGTCTTGCCAAGTTGCCCAGGCAGGTCTCGAACCCGCGGGCTCAGGCAATCCACTCACCTCAGCCTCCGAAAGCACGGGATTACAGGCTGAGCCACTGAGCCCGGCAGTGGCCAGAATTTCAATGAGGGTCACAGGGCAGTGGTGACCTACAGACACAGGCCCCACTCTGTGCAACTGACAGCCAGTGTGAGAGGTGTGTGTTGCACAAAAAGACAGTAAGCAAATATCTGATGGTCTTGTGACTAGGCTTGGTAGGAGAGGAGTCCAGTGCCAGGAGCATGGGTAACAGCTGGGGTTGGGTCAAGGGAGGCTTCTCTGAGGAGGTGACACTTAAGTAAGGAGAGGTACAAGGAGGGGGGGAGGCTCTGAGAATTTATAAGCCCAGGCCTATTTTCACAGAGTGTTTGGGATTTTAATTTACACTTTCCTAAACAATCTGGGCCCCCCCCCAACTGAGAAAAAAAAAAAGAAGTAAATAGTGGGTTCATGACAGCTTAGGGAGTCTTGCAGAATCTAGCACTCTGGAACCTTCAACCCGTTGTCACAGAATTCCCATAGGGGGAGCCCCAATAAATGAGCTTACGATCCACAATTACAAAACCCAGAAGAAATGCTGCACCATGAGCGAGAGTCATTTGACCTAGCAAATGCTTGACCTGGACTCTCAGGAGGTTCACATAATAGAACTATCTTGTAGAGAGGCCAGGCATAGTGGCTCACACCTGTAATCCCAACACTTCTGGAGACTAAGGTGGGAGGATCACTTGAGCCCAGGAGTTTGAGACCAGCCTGGGCATCATAGTGAGACGTGTCTCTAAAAACAAAAAAACAAAAAAAATAGCTGGGCATGGTGGCATACTAAGTAGGTGCTCATTAAATGTCAAATTCATGAATGTATGTGCACTATTGTCACCCGCCCCTCCTCCATCAGATTGTTCCTCCCTCCTTCCCCGTCCTCCCTCAGTCATCCGATGCCCGGTGCTCACTAGCCCTCCCCACCAGGTGCACGAGCTGGAGCGAGCCCGCCGGGTGGCAGAACAGTCAGCCAGCGAACTGCGGGCGCAGGTGACGGAACTGGAGGACGAGCTGACAGCGGCTGAGGATGCCAAACTGCGTCTGGAGGTGACCGTGCAGGCGCTCAAGACGCAGCACGAGCGTGACCTGCAGGGCCGTGACGAGGCTGGTGAGGAGAGGCGGAGGCAGCTGGCCAAGCAGGTACTGGCAGGCGGGAGGCTGCGGGGCTGCGGCGAGGTGGGTCCAGGCAGTGGGAGGGGCAGTGAGGGTCGTGTCCACCCACCTCCTGCTTGGTGTTTCTCCAAGAGTCTCCCCTGCTAGCCAACCATCTTCCTGCAAACCCACCTTCCCATTCCCCAGTCTGTTAACCTACTGCAACCGACGAACCCACACCCATATCCTGTTGGCCTTTTTTTTCTTTGAGTCTGGGGTATCGCTTTGTTGTCTAGACTGGAGTGCAGCGGCGTGATCACGATGATCACGGCTCACAGCAGGTTCGACCTCATGGTCTCAAGCAATCGTCCCACCTCAGCCTCCCAAGTAGCTGTGACTACAGGCACACACCACCATGTCCGGCTTGTTTTTTTATTTTTTGTATAGATGAAGTCTCGTTATGCTGCCCAGGCAGGTCTCAAACTCTTGGGCTCCAGCGATCCTCCAGCCTCAGCCTCCCAAAGTGCTGGGATTCCAGGCGTGAGCCATCGTGCCTGGCCCTGACATACCCCCTCCTCCCTCCTCCCTCCAACAAATGGTTCACCCACCCACCTGCCACCCCATCTATTCAGCCACCCAACCACCCGGATAAGCCTCTCACTGTGCAACCCTGTGTCCAGCTACCCCTCTGTCCACCGGCTACCCCCTTCCCACCAATCTCCTCTCTCAGCCCACCCCCTCCTGTGCTAACCAGCCCTCGCCCCCCATGCCCCCAGCCTCCTCACTGCCTCGGTGACAGGCCCATCCGCCCGCCCTTTCATCTGCATTCTCACTCCCTCGTAGTTGAGAGGGTCCCTCTTTCTCTGTTCCATGCACTCTCCCTCTCTGCTGCTGTTCGTTCATTCGTTCCTCATTCAGTCCAGGAAGTTCCCATGTCCGCCCTCTAGGAGGTGACCCTGGGGGGGGCGGGGCAGCTCCGGGTGTCAGAGAGACCCCTCCCGGCCATGTGGCCAAAACAGACTTCACAAGGCATGCTAGAAGCACCTGTATAGAGAGAAATAGGTGACCCCAGGCCGGGGGTCTCGATAATATTTGTCTCTACTAGACCCTTTGCCCCAGCCATGGTTGGGTGTCCAAGACTTGGCCTTGAGGGCACCGGGGAGCCAAGGGAGGGCTGTGAGAAGGGTCGGCTCCGGGTGTACAAAGATCCTTCCGGGAGCGTGTTAGAATGGGCTCGAGGGGCGAGATGGGAGGCCGGAAAAGGAGGCCTGGGCCAGAGGGAGGAGGAGGCCCGAGCGCGTCCGATGAGAGGGAGGGGAGGGCGCCGGGTGGGGAGAACCAGGGAGCAGAAGGACCGGGGCTCGCGGCCTGGGCGGGGCTCCCCGGTAGACATCCATGCCCCCAGCATGGAGGAGGGAGCCTGGGCGTCCAGTGCCCTGACCCGGCCTTCCCGGCCTCCCCCAGCTGAGGGATGCGGAGGTGGAGCGGGATGAGGAACGGAAGCAGCGGGCCCAGGCCGTGGCCGCCCGCAAGAAGCTGGAGGCGGAGCTGGAAGAGCTGAAGGCCCAGATGGCGGCCGCCGGGCAGGGCAAGGAGGAGGCGGTGAAGCAGCTTCGCAAGATGCAGGTGAGGGCGGGGCCGAGCGGGGAGGGGCGGGGCTCGAAGCCCCAGCCTCACTCCTGGTCGGGGCGGGGCTGAACGGGGAGGGGCGTGGCTTGGAGCCCACCCTCGTCGAGGTGGGGGCGGGGCCAAGTGGGGGGGGCGGGGCTTGGAGTCTCTCTCCAGGTAGGGGCGGGGCGGGGTGGGAAGGGGCGTGGCTTGGAGCCCCAGCCTCACTCCTGGTAGGGGCGGGGCCGAGCAGAGAGGGTTGTGACTTGGAGCCCCCACCACCCCTCCTGGTATGGGCAGGGCCGAGGGGGGAGAGGGGGCGTGGCTTGGCGCCCCACCCTCACTTGTTAGGGGCGGGGTCCAGCAGGGAGGGGCGTGCCTTGGAGTCTGCCCTCTCTCCAGGATCTGGAGAGCTGCTTGACCTGTCCTCTCCTCCCTGCAAGCAGTGTCCAAATGAGTCAGCATTTTACAAACATCCATGTCCCAAAAGCTCACTTGTTTCTTGTGTTTTTTAATATTCTTTATTTAAGATGCTGGATTTTAAGTCCAATTTTCTCATTTTATTTTGTTTCTGAAATGAAAATACCTATTTTTAAAAAATCTGATTATGAAAGTTATACCTGGCCGGGCACGGTGGCTCACACCTGTAATCCCAGCACTTTAAGAGGCCGAGGTGAGAGGATAACTTAAGGCCAGGAGTTCAAGTCCATCCTGGTCTCTATAAAAAGCAATTACAATTAACCGAGTGCAGTGGTGCACATCTGTAGTCCCAACTACTCAGGAGGCTGAGGCAGAAGGATGGCTTGAGCCCTGGATTTCGAGGCTGCAGTGAGCTATGATCGCATTCCTGCCTGGGTGACAGAGCAAGACCCTGTCTCTATTTTTATTTCGTTACTTTTTTCTTTTCTTTTCTTTTTAAGTGAGAAAGCAGGATTTATTGAGAGGACAGAGAAGCTCCCACAGGGGGAGGGAACCTGAAGGGGTTGCTCATATATTTTTTTTGAGTCAGAGTCTCACTCTGTCACTCAGGCTGGAGTACAGTGGCACACTCACAGTCACCACAGCCTTGACTTGCTGGGCTCAGGTGTTCCTTCTGGCTCAGCCTTCCAAGTAGCTGGAACTACAGGCACGTACCACCACACCTGGCTTTTTTTTTTTTTTAATTGTAGAGACACGGTCTTGCTAAGTTGCCCAGGCTGGTCGAACCCCTGAGCTCAGGCAATCCTCTTGCCTTAGCCTCCCAAAGTGTTGGAATTACAGGCATGAGTCATTGTGCCCAGCTCCATTTTAAAAATAAATAAATAACAGTAATGAGAATCATCCTATCACTGCCAATGCCACTGCCGTCCCCATTGTCATGATTAACAGCTTCACCGTGTTCCTCTAAAAATGTAGAGTGGTTTTTGAGTGGTGATGGGTATTTAGGAGTTTTTTTTCTTTTTAGCACTTTTGAGAACAAAACCCTTATACTGGCATCTTTACACACTCCCAGAAGTAGGGTGCTGAACACAGAAATCCCGGGGTTAGCAGCCTGGCTTCAAATGCTGGCCTGACACCACCTGGGCATGCTAACCTCTCCATGCCTCAGTTTCTCCGTCTGCACACTGGGAGGGATCAACATCCCCACCAACTGGAGTTGTAGCATGGAGGGAGTTGGCAGTGTATCTAGCAGGTCCCGACCCAAGGTAAATGATCAGTAAGCATTTTCATCATTATTACTGCAGACTCCAAATATTATACCCCCATTTAAGGCTTATTTTAATTTAAGGTTTTTCTGAAGGGGACGCAGCCAGCTGAGGCCCAGAGAGGGGCGGTGGCTGGCCCAGAGTCACACAGCAAGGTTATGTCCGAGTTATGATTCAAGCCCAGGTCTGGTGACCCGTAACCAGGCTCCTTTAGATGCCCAGCTGACGTTTAAGCTCAGCCAGGCCGACCCCTGATTTTCAGTTGAGGACCAGAGCGGGAGGGCCTGGCCGAACGTGGGAGCTCAGGTTGTTCACGAGACTGCGGAGCCCCGCGGGGCCCGGGCAAGGGTTGGGGATCCTTGGGAAGTACCAGGCCGAGCCTGCTCGCCCGTTCCGCTCTGCCCAGGCCCAGGTGAAGGAGCTATGGCGCGAGGTGGAGGAGCTGCGCGGCTCCAAGGAGGAGACCTCCGCCCAGAGCCGGGAGAGAGAGAAGTGCTTCAAGGGGCTGGAGGCGGAGGTGCTGCGGCTGCAGGAGGTGAGGCGGGGTGGGCTGGGCCCTGGGATGCCCCGTCGGGGAGCTGGGTAGGGTGAAGCTGGGGAGATGGGCGGGGCTCACCCTGGGTCTGAGGCTGGGGAGGTGGGCGGGGCTTACCCTGGGTCTCCGGGGGTTAGACGGGAAGGTGGGCGGGGCTAACCACAGGGTCCCAGAGGTGTGAGGCTGGGGTTGGGCGGGGCTATCCCTGGGTTTCCTGGGTGTTAGATTGGGGAGGTGGGCGGGGCTAGCCGCAAGGTCCCTGGTGTGTCAGGCTAGAGGGGTGGACGGGCTAATCCTGGGTCTCCTGGGAATGAGGCTGGGGAGGGGGGCGGGGCTAACCATGTGGCCCCAGGGATGCAAGCCTGGGGGGATGGGGCTAACCCCATCGCCCCTGGGATATGAGACTGAGCAAAAGCCACATGAACTTTGGGTGATGAGGATGGGGAGGTGGGCAGAGCTAACCAACATGCCCCAGGGATGTGAGGCCAGGGAGGTGGGCTAGGCCAGCCACATGTCCCCTGGAGTATGAGGCTGGGGAGGTGGACAGGGCTAACCACGTGGCCCCAGGGATGTGAGGTTGGGGAGGTGGGCAATGCTAACCCTGTGGCCTCCAAAGCCAGCCTGAGGGGCAGGGGTTTTGTCCCAGGGGCACTAGGGAGCTGTGGGAAGAATCTGAGCAGCCGAGAGACAGGGTCAGCTCTGTCAGGGGTGAACTGTAGTGGGGAGATTGGAGGCAAGGAGGCTGGGGTGAGAGAGGGCCCTGAGCCTGGGGCTGCAGAGAACAAAGCAGAGTCAGAGGACAGGAGGTAGGCGCCTGGGTGTGATATGGGGGGGCGCAGGAGAGCCCCAGGGGTCTGCCCCTGACCAGGGAACCAGAGGAGGGGCAGGCTTGAAAGGAGACTCTGGGCTGCGAAGGAGCCAGGAGGGTGGGGGCCTGGGGTCTGGCAGCTAGAGGAACACAGATCACGGGCTCAGGAGGCAGATTTCGGAGGCATCTGCAGATTCAAGTTCATTCCAAGGTTACCCAGGGACCACACATCTGTACTCAGTGAAAAAAAGGCCAAGAGACTCGAGGTGTGCTGGGCAGGGAGGGCTGAGACCAGTGCCCAACCCCCCGGCCACCCCCCTCTGTCATCGCAGGAACTGGCCGCCCATATCACGCCCGGCGGCAGGCCCAGCAGGACCGGGACGAGATGGCAGACGAGGTGGCCAACGGAAACCTTAGCAAGTAAGTGGCCTGTAGTCATGTGAGGTAGGGCGCTGTTTTCTGGCCATCCTGCCCTCTCCCCATCACCCCTACCCGTCTCTCTAGGGCAGCCATTCTTGAGGAGAAGCGTCAGCTGGAAGGGCGTCTTGGGCAATTGGAAGAGGAGTTGGAGGAAGAACAGAGCAATGCTGAGCTGCTCAATGACCGTTACCGCAAGCTGCTGCTGCAGGTGAGCATGGGGGGCACCCCCGGCCAGCCCGGGTCCCCGCTGACCTGGAACAATAACCTACAGTCCTCTTAGGCAGCAAATATAAAAAAGGGGGTATTTGAATTGGGTTTTGAAGGATGAGTAGGAGTTCTTAAGGGGAGAAAGGCATGATACATTGATTCACTTGTATTTCTGAGATTTCTCAAGGGCTGGACCCAAAGATGGGTTATTAGGGTCTCTGTCCTATGGTATTTCCTGGAGAAAATAGTCATGGGGCTATACTGTCATATTGATGCGGGTGGGATGTGGTCTTTTGCTCCATGGGTTCTTGAACGTGCCACAGAAAAGAATTTCAGAGCGAATCCAAAATATAGTTAAATAATCATTTATTAGAAAGAAAAAGGCATGCTAGAGGAAGACATGGGTCCCTTAAGAGAAAGGGCACGTGCTTGCCTTTGACAAGAAGCTTTATATCATTTTATAATTGTGATTAAGCAAACCATGAGCCAAGAGGGGTGGGCTACAGGTGTCTGGTCATGAGTTCTGATGACCATCTCTCCACCTTCTAAGGTCACAAGGATCCTCTAAATAATGAAAGTTATGGCTTTCTTATTTGTTATAACATTATGTCTTGTGTTTTGGGTAACTCTCTATTGTTTCTGTGATTTCCTGCACCGGTAGATCCACATTTCAGCCTGCAAGGTGGTTGGGTCTGGCATGCCTGGTTGGTCAGGTGAAAGTTGTGTACCCATAAGAAAGATGTCCAGCCAGGCTCAGTGGCTCATGCCTGTCATCCCAGCACTTTGGGAGGTGGAGGCGAGAGGATTGCCTGAGCTCACGGGTTTGAGACCAGCCTGGGTGGGCAACTTGGCGAGACCTCGCCTCTACAATAAATCAAAAATTAGCTGTGTGTGGTGTCATGTGCCTGTAGTCCCAACTACTTGGAAGGCTGAGGCTGGAGTTTGCCCGAGCCCAGCAGGTCGAGGCTGCAATGGCCATGAGTGTGCCACTGCGCTCCAGCCTGGGAGACAGAGTGAGATTACAACTCAGAATAAAAACAAAAACAAAACTCAAGCTCAAGGAGGTGAATCCTGTAAAATTTGGAGTACCATGCAGTTTTGGGGAAGGAAGGAGTTGTTGGGTTGGTGTGTGAAGTGGCTTCTGGAGTGATGTCTGCCTTTTATGAACTCATGAAGCCTTCCATTAATTCATGTTTGTCTTTCTGTGTCACCTTTTATTTTACTCTAAAAAGTGTTTTTTTAGAGAGAGAATATGCTAATGACCACGTGGATGGGTTCCCGGGAGGGTGAAGTGACATAAAGAGTGAGTCACACCGGGTCTGACTCACTTCCGTGTCCCCCGCATCGGACTCACTCTTGGGGACAAGCTGAATCAATACCCAGGAACGCTGACTGGGGGTGTGTTTGCCGATTTCCAGTGTAGTAGCTCTGTCGCTGGAGGTGGTGTTTCTCAAAATGGTCCCGCATGTCACTCCCTTCCCAACCAATGGAGGTGCTTGTATAGAAATGCGTGTTTGGCCAGGTGCGGTGACGCACGCCTGGAGTCCCAGCTACTTGGGAGGCCGAGGCGAGTGGATTGCCTGAGCCCGTGGGTTTGACACCAGCCCAGGTGACTTGGCGAGCCCTCGTCTCTACAATCAATCAATCAATCAATAGCCGGACACGGTAGTGTGTGCCTGTGGTTCCAGCTACTTGGAGAGCTGAGGTGGAAGGATCGCCGGCCCCCAGTGGGTGGAGGCTGCGGTGGCCATGAACATGCCACTGCACTCCAGCCTGGGCGCCAAGAGTGAGACTCTAACTCAAATAAATAAATAAATTTAATTTAATTTAATTTTTGGAAACTATCCCAAAAGTTAAAACTCAGTGAACTCAGTGCTGGCCATGCTGTTGGGTGATAAGTCAAGAACTGAAAATACAGGCTGATGATTGCTGAGTATTTAGTATGTATGGGACTCTGTGCTATGCATGTAACAACCATCAGTTCTGCTGGGCGTGGTGGCTCACACCTGTCATCCCAACACTTGGGGAGGTGGAGGCAAGAGGATTGCCAGAGTCCAGGGATTCAAGACCAGCCTGGGCAACTTGGTGAGACCTCATCTCTACCATAAATCAAAAAATGAGCTGGGCATGTTGGCACGCGCCTGTGGTTCCAGTTACTTGGAAGGCTGAGGTGGAAGGATCGGGAGCCCAGCAGGTCACGGCTGCAGTGGCCATGAGCATGCCACTGCACTCCAGCCTGGGTGACAGAGACTCTGACTCAAAAACAAATAAATAAAAAATCAGCCATCCACTCACTTAGTTTTGGATTTACCTGCCACCTCCCCTCTGAGACTCTACTGTGACGTCCTTCCTTCCCCACCTGCTGCAGGTGGAGTCACTGACCACAGAGTTGTCCGCTGAGCGCAGTTTCTCAGCCAAGGCAGAGAGCGGGCGGCAGCAGCTGGAACGGCAGATCCAAGAGCTACGGGGACGCCTGGGTGAGGAGGACGCTGGGGCCCGGGCCCGCCAGAAGATGGTCATTGCCGCCCTTGAGTCCAAGTTGGCCCAGGCTGAGGAACAGCTGGAGCAGGAGAGCAGGTAGGTGAGAGTAGAGACCCCCACATTCTGGTCTGTAAGGAGAAGAGGAGCTGTGTTACAGTCACCTGGTTTAGAAACACTCAAAACGTATCAAAATATTAATGATCACTGATTTCCTGTGTCATTTAGGATGCTTTAGGCTGCAAGCAACTGCTATCTCACTAGTACAATTCACACAATAATGTATCAGTTAGCTATAGCCGTGTAACAAGCCACCCTAAAACTTTGTGGCTTAAAACAACCACCATTCCTTATTTCTCATGAGTCTTTGGGCTGGCTAGTAAGTTCTGCTGCTCTGGGCTTGGTGGACCTCACTCTGCATCTCCATTCAGTGGAGGGTCAGCTAGGTGGATTTGCTGATCTTGGCAGGGCTTGCGTAAGCCTAAGACCTTGCCTAGGACAACCAGGCAAACTGGTCTCTGCTCCATAGGGCCTCTCATCCCCCAGCAGGCGAGCCTGGGATTGTTCAGATGGCAGAGTCAAGGTGCCAAGGGGGAGGGCAAGTTACGGGTTTCTGGAGGCCTACAGTTGGAACTGGTACTGGGTCATCTCTGCTGCATCCTGTTAATCAAAGCAAGGCATGTGGCCAATGCACGTCCAAAGGAATGTGGAAACAGATGTCACTGCTTGATGGGAGAAGCTGTAAAGTCATGTTACGAAGAGAGTGAGGATTTGGACTATATTTCCCATCCATCTAGTGCAAAGAGGAATGTTTTTCTTTCTTCTTTTTTTTTTGAGTTGGAGTCTTACTCTAGCCCAGACTGGAGTGCAGTGGCATGTTCACAGCCACTGCTGCCTCGACCTGCTGGGCTCAGGCGATCTCCAGCCTCAGCCCTCCAAGTAGCTGGAACTACAGGCATGCGCCACCACACCCAGCTCATTTTTTGATTTATTGTAGAGGTGATGTCTCGCCAAGTTGCCCAGGCTGTTCTTGAACCCCTGGGCTCAGGCAGTCCTCTCACCTCGGCCTCCCAAAGTGCTGGGATGTCAGGCGTGAGCCACTGTACCTGGCCTAAAACAATTTTTTGAGTGTACTGTATACCCTCCCATGTGTGGGTCACTGGAGAAATTATGAAGAATTAGATGTGCCATGTTCCTGCCCCCATGGAGGGAATGGTCTGGGAGGATTCCCTACCTGAACTAGACTCAGGACTTGCCTTTGTCACCAAGCCTCCGCACGTCCCTCCTTTCAGACCCAGATCTGTCCCCTGACCCCAAGAGGAGAAAGATTCATGGCATCAAAAGCCTGTGAGCTAGGAGGAGGGGAGGCAGGGGGTACAGATGATGGAAAAGCTAGATCAGCCTGAGATAGGATAGCTTGGGAGGGGTTTCTAAAGGAGGAAGAAGGCCAGGCACAACGGCTCACACCTGTTATCCTAGCACTTTGGGAGGCCAAGGCAGGAGGACTGCTTGAGCCCAGGAGTTTGAGACCAGCCTGAGCAACATAGTGAGACCTCATCTCTACTAAAAAAAAAATTAGCCAGGCATGGTGGCATGCATCTTTAGGTCCAGCCACTTGGGAGGCCAAGGCAGGAGGATCGCCTAAGCCCCAGAGGTCAAGGCTGTGGTGAACCGTAATCATGCCACTGCGTGCCAGCCTGGGCCACAGAATGAGACGCTGATTCAAAAACTTAAATAAATAAAATAAGAGACTCAAAGAAAGGCTGGATAGTTGAGGTTTAAACACCCATGATGAGCCGGGCGCAGTGGCTCAGCCTGTCATCCCGGCACTTTTGGAGGCCATGGCGAGAAGACTGCCTGAGCCTGGGGGTTTGAGACCAGCCTGGGCGACTAGGTGAGACCTAGTCTCTACAGTAAATCACACACACACACACACACACTAGCTGGGCATAGTGGCATGCGTCTGTACTTCCAGCTACTTGGAAGGTTGAGGCGGAAGGATCGCCTAAGCCCAGCAGGTTGAGGCTGTGGGGGCCGTGAGTGTTCCACTGCACTCCAGCCTGAGCGACAAGAGTGAGACTCCAACTCAAAAAAAACCCCAAGATCTTCCTAGGGGAGAGGGATGGGGATGTGGGCAATCGTGAGGGATAGGAAATGACTTTCAAAAGAAGTGAATGGGCCCAAAGAGCAGGCAGCAGTTTGCAGATGATTCTCTTTAGAAACCAAATGGGACTAAATCTATATTTTGTACCTCACCATAACACAGGGGACTTTTATTTTCTTCCTTGAGTCAGAGTCTCACTCTGTTGCCCAGGCTGGAGTGCAGTGGCATGCTCACTGCCACTGCAGCCTTGACCTGCTAGGCTCAGATGATCCTTCTGCCTCAGCCTTCCAAGTGGCTGGAACTACAAGTGCGCGCCACCATACCCAGCTAATTTTTTGATTTGTTGTAGAAATTAGGTCTTGCCAAGTTTCCCAGGCTGGTCTCAAACCCATGGACTCAGGCAATCCTCTCACCTTGGCCTCCCAAAGTGCTGGGATGACAGGCATGAGCCACTGCCCCCAGCTCACAGGGGACGTTTTTAGGAACCTCAGGCCCTGGAGAAGCCAAGAATGCAGATGCCCTGGGGAAGGGAGCCTGGGTGTCAGTATCTGGCCTGAAAAGACTGTGGAAGCTGGTTGTGGAGTAGGAAAGAGGGAAGAGGCCAGTCCAAGAACTGGATAAGGCTGTGTGGATAAGAACCCCAGGTTATGGGCCTCTACTGAGCCTCCACCCCATCCGTCTCTTCAGAGAGCGCATCCTCTCCGGCAAGCTGGTCCGCAGGGCTGAGAAGCGGCTTAAAGAGGTGGTGCTGCAGGTAGAGGAGGAGAGGAGGGTGGCTGACCAGCTCCGGGACCAGGTAAGCAGCGGACATCATTAGGGAGGGGTGGGGAGTGGGACCAACGGCTGAGAAATAGCACAGGTCGCCAATGGAGGTCATGAGCTCCCATCACAAGAAGCAGCTTGCGGGTACTGCACTGGAACTGAGTGCGGATATCATTCTGGGACCAGGCACATCTACAGAGCCTTGGAATCAGTAACTTTGCAGTCCGTATAACATTCTGGCATCTAGCAAGTCCATGGTACAGAGTACAGCAGCCTGGGTGAGGGAAGAAGTTTCCTATGCAGAAGCGAGACCAGGATTAAAATAACAACAGATAATGTTTATTGAGTGCTTTTCAGATAACAGGCACCATCTTAAAGATGTAACACTTAGTACATTTAATTCTTATCAGAACCCTATGAGGTATGGGCTACTATTTCCCCTTTTATTTGGGTGAGGAAATGAAGGCACGGAAAGGTGAGGCAACTTGCTCAAAATTGTTTAACTAGTAAGAGGTGACGTTGGGGTTCAAACCTCAGCACTCTAGCCCCAGAGTCTGTGCTGCTAATTATTTACTGTGTCACAAGCAACTGCTTTTTAAAAAATACACACTAAGGCCAAGCTCGGTGGCTCAGCCTGTAACCCTGCCTGAGCCTGTAGGTTCGAGACCAGCATGGGCAACTTGGCGAGACCTCATCTCTATAATAAAAAAAAAGTAGCCAGGCGTGGTAGTGCACACCCGTAGTTCTGGCTTCATGTAAGGCTGAGGCGGAAGTATCCCTGGAGCCCAGCAGGTTGACGCTGGGATGGCCATGAGTGTGCCATGCACTCTAGCCTGGGTGACAGAGTGACACTCTGACTCAAAAAAAATTTAGAAATTAAAAATAATTGCACACTGCATTTTCTCACTAGCCCTATTTCACAGGTGAGAAAACTGAAACTTTAAGAGAAGATGTAATTGAGTCCCAGTGCCCTTAAAAGCTCAGCTATGCTTTGTTCGCTATTCACTCCACAATTGTTGAGCACCCATTAGATGCCAGGCACTGTGGTAGGCATTAAGGATATGGATGTTCATGAGACAAGAGGGCCCTGCCTTCGTGGAGCTTACGTTTTCAGCCTAGGAAAACACATAGGAAACCCTTAAACAAGTAGATAGTGACAAGACCTATGAAGAAACAACAAAATGAGGAGAGAGGAAGACACAGAACTCTGAGGAGGTGACGTTTAAATCGAGACCTGAAGGGTGAGGAAGAGCCAGGCTCGGGACCTGCAGGTGCAAAGGCCTTGAAGTATGGAAATAAGTTTGGTGCATTAAGAGCAAAAAGCAGACCCGTGGGGTCCTCATAAACACTATCTGCTATTATTTTAGTCCCAGTCTAGCTTCTGGGTAGGGTTTAACTTCTCCCCTCACCCACGCTGCCTCTGCTCCCTACCAGGGCCCTTCCTCGATTCCAGAATGGGTGGGCTGCCAACCCACTGCTTATATGCCCAGCACCAGGATGGTGTCTCACCTCACTCAGCTTCTGAGAAGCACCTGCAAGTTTGCAATGGCTTCTTGTGATGGGAGCTTACTGCCTCCAGAGAACTGGGGGCTGGGGCGGGGGTGTGTGTGTGTGTGGGGGTGTGTGTGTGGAGTGATCAGAAACGAGGTCGGATCGGGTGTGTACCCCCCCTGGAGAGAGAGATGGCCCGGATCTGGGGAGGATCTCTGAGGAGTTGGTCTGGACAGTGGGTTTATGCGAAGAAGAGACACGGACAAGATTAAGACCCCGCGGGGCCCTGACTGCCAGGTGGAGGGGCTGGAAACTTGCCCCTGGGGGTACCGGGGAGCCGTAAGAGGATGGTGAGCGGGAGGGTCAGGGTCAGCTCTGGCCTGGAAACCGGGAAGGCCCCTTTGAGGCCACAGGGGGGATGGCGAGGAGGGAGAGAGTGGAGGCTGGTTTGGGGTCTCAGGGGAAGAGAACAAGGCCTGAACGGAGAGCAGGGGACGGAGCATGGTGAGCCAGACGGGAAGGATGGCGCGAGGGCGGGGGTGGGGTGAGGACCCACCAGAGAAGAGCTGTGCCGGCCCCTTCTCCACCCCCCAAGCTGGAGAAGGGAAACCTCCGCGTGAAGCAGCTGAAGCGGCAGCTGGAGGAGGCG
>NW_007099170.1:0-529 GCF_000164805.1 Carlito syrichta | reverse complement strand
AACTGGATAGTTAAGTCAGCTGGCTATCCAGTTAACTAGCTACCTACCCAGCTAGGCAGCTGACTTGCCAGTTGGCTTAACTCAATGACTTACTAGCTAGCAAGCAGACTTAACCAGCTATAATCCTAGCTAGTCACCTGAATTAACTAGCTGGCTTAGCTAGCTGGTTACCTAGCTTGCTATTTAGGTAGCCAACTGACTTAACAGGCTAGCTAGTTGACATAACTAGCAGTCTTATGTAAATTGATTCCTAGATAGCCAGCTGACTTAGCTAACTTAAATAGCTAGCTATCCATATGGCTAACCATCTGACTTAATTAGCTTTTTAACTAGCTAACCAGCTGGATAGCCAAATGACTTAGTGGGTTGACTTAACCAGCTAGTCAGCTGGCTATCCAGCTGACTTAACTAGCTACTGCCTATCTAGCCAGCTGTCTAGCCATCTGCCTTACATTGGCTGACTCCTTGGCCAACTTGTTAGCTGGCTTAACATGGTGGCTCACTAGTAGGCCGACTAGTTAGCTGGGTG
>NW_007099169.1:0-442 GCF_000164805.1 Carlito syrichta | reverse complement strand
AGGGGACGGGGGGAGGGGGAGGGGGGCGCGCTCACACCCCCACCCCCCCACACCGTCTTCGCCCCAGCTCCCTCGCTGGCGCAGCCCCCCAGACCTACTGGTCTCCAGGCAACGGCACAAAGGGAACGTGGCGAGAGGGGCCTGGGAGGCCCAGGCAGAGCTCCGTAACCCAACCCAACCCAGAACCTGGGGGGGGGGCGCCAGAGGAGGCGACCAGAGGGGGGAGGAAAGAAAGGACAGGGTCAGGAAAGGTGGCTCCAAGAGAACAGTCCCCCCAGCCTGGGCGTTACTAAGGTGAGACCGCGTCATGGACCCCAGCGAAAAGTGCAGAAAACCCCCAGGGAGGGTGCCAGGAGACGCTGAGGAAGGAAAGCTGAGACGCCCACGCTGAAATTAAGAGGCCCGGAGAACGAGGGCCGCGGCTCTCGCACGGGAAACGGCT
>NW_007099168.1:0-438 GCF_000164805.1 Carlito syrichta | reverse complement strand
TTGGAAGGCTGGGGCAGAAGGATCGCCGGAGCCCAGTGGGTAGAGGCTGTGGTGGCTGGGAGCCTCTGCCCTCTAGTCTGGGTGACAGAGTGAGACTCCAACTCAAAAAAAAAAAAAAATTAATCATGCCTGTCCCCACCCACTGGGATTTCTGCAGGGTTGGACTCAGGCTTTTTTTTCTTTTTTTAAGTCAGGGTCTCACTCTGTCACTTACGCTGGAGTGTAGTGACACGCTCACAGTTCACCGCTGCCTCGACCTCTAGGGCTCAGGTGATCCTTCCACCTCAACCTCCCAAGTAGCTGGGACTCCAGGCATGCACCACCAGGCCTGTTCATTTTTTATTTTTTATTGTTTTTAGTTGGAGTCTCACTCTGTCACCCAGACTGGAGTGCAGTGGCACGCTCCCAGCCACTGCAGCCTCGACCTGCTGGGCTCTG
>NW_007099167.1:0-494 GCF_000164805.1 Carlito syrichta | reverse complement strand
AAAAAAAAAAAAAAAAAACCACTACCCAGGAGGATAACAAAAGAGCGATGTGTTGATGCATTCATTCATTTTGCAGAGATGAAGTCTTGTTATGTTGCCTAGGTTGGTCTTGAACTCCTGGGCTCAAGCAATCTTAGCCTCCCAAAGTGCTGGGATTAAAGGCGTGAGCCATGTACGATGCCCAAAAAGAGTGATTTCAAAGAGAAAACATGATATGCTAAGAAAAGGTTCTGTGACTCTCATATGCAAATAACCAGCAGAAGCAGAGCACAGTTCTTCAGCATATGACTACAACTCTCCTGAAACTAGTTAGCTACACAAAAAAGTTTATAACAGAAGTACGACCTAGAAACTAAAGAATGGGTTGGACTGTAGATTGTATTCCCCAAAGAGTTAGGATTGGCGAGACCCCATCTCTACAATCAATAAAAAAAAGCCGGGCGTGGTAGTGCGTGCCTGTAGTTCCAGCTATTTGGAAGGCTGAGGCGGAAGGA
>NW_007099166.1:0-617 GCF_000164805.1 Carlito syrichta | reverse complement strand
TTCTGTAATGGATTCCGAGTGTTTAGCTTTTTTGTCTGCTGGGTGCCATAGTGATTGGCCCTCCTTCTTAAATGGTGCCCCTGTAAATAGCAAAACTTTGTGTTAGGTGTACAACTGACTGACTAGCTTCCAAAATTTGTACCCTAGTGATTTACCCTCTTATGCGATGGATGCCCCTGTGTGTGGCCCTCCTTTGTGATAGGTGCCCATGTCACTGGATCCCCTCCATAATTGGTGCACCAGTTATTGACTCTCCTCTGAAATGGGTGCTTCAGTGAAGCAACCCCTTGTAATATTGCAACGTTGACTGATCTCCCTATGTGATAAGTTCGACAGTGACTGGTCCTCTTCTGTGAAATATTAACTAGTGACTGATCCTGCCCTTTGATTGGTGTCACAGTGACTAGCTTTCCTCTGTGATCACTTCCCCAGTCACTGTATATCCTTTGTGATGGTTGTTCCAGTGATTAGATCTCCTCTTTCATGTGTGCTCCAGTGACTAGCACTTCTCTTTAATGGGTGCCCCATGACTTGCACTCCTCTTTTTTGTTTCCTAGTAATTGGCAAACCTCTGTGATCTGTGGCCTAGTGACAGTCCTCCTAGTGATGTGTGTCTT
>NW_007099165.1:0-422 GCF_000164805.1 Carlito syrichta | reverse complement strand
GCTACCACGCCTGGCTGATTTTTTTATTTATTGTAGAGATGAAGTCTCGCCAAGTTGCCCAGGCGGGTCTTGAACTTGCGGGCTCAGGCAATCCACTCACCTTCGCTGCGTTTTTTAAGCGGTGAGTTCAGAAAATAGCGAGTGCCCGTGGTTCATGTTTCGAGGGCGCTGGGCCTGGGTCTCCTCCCCCACCGATGACAGTGCTTTTGTCTCTGGGCCAAGTCCTCTTTCCTCCATGGGTGTGGCCGCTGATGGCACGGCCCTGCAGGAGGGAGTCCTCTGGTGGGTGTCCAGTGTCTAATGCTATGGCCCACTTTCCGTGCTCAGTCTCACTTAAATGTGTGTGGAGCAAGCTGGACTCAGTGGCTCAGTCTGTAATCCCACGCCTTTGGGAGGCTGAGGTGAGGGGATTGCCTGAGCCC
>NW_007099164.1:0-466 GCF_000164805.1 Carlito syrichta | reverse complement strand
ATCCCCCCCGGGCCGCGGCCGTCCGGAAGCCACTCTCCCGCAGAGCAGAGTGGCCGAGGGTGGGGCAGAGATCCGCCATGGGTGGAGCTCCCGCGAGACCCTGGGACCCTGACTGCCCCCCTCAGGGCTGCCTGCCATGGAGGTCCGCATCAACGTCTCGCGGCAGCAGGTGGAGAAGGTGTTTGGGCTGGAGGAATACTGGTGCCAGTGCGTGGCGTGGAGCTCCTCGGGCACCACCAAGAGTCAGAAGGCCTACGTCCGCATCGCCTGTGAGTCAGGCGGCCAGCGGGGCGGAGGGCGTCCCCAGGCGACGGGCAGGAGGCGTCCAGCCAGAAACCCTCGCGGCCCTGCTGGGGTGGGCGACGTACGCGTGACACGGCCCGGGGGGACGAGGGGCAGAGCCGGCCAGGCGGCGCCCGCGAGGCACTCGGGCAGCACGACCCTCTGGTTCCTCTTCCAGATTTGC
>NW_007099163.1:0-525 GCF_000164805.1 Carlito syrichta | reverse complement strand
CCTGAGTAGCTGGGACTACAGGCACACACCATCATGCCAGACTATTTTATTTTTGGTAGATACAGAGCCTTGCCATGTTTTCCAGGTTTATCTTGAACTCCTGGCCTCCAGCAACCCTCCCACCTTGGTCTCTCAGAGTGCTGGGATTACTGGCATGAGGCAATGTGCCCAGCCTATTTTTACAAAATACACTGCAGAAAGCCAGTTTCAGTGGCTCTGTGCTGGTAATCTCAGCTACTCACGAGGTAGAGGTGGAAGGATTACTGGAGGCCAGGAGTTGGAGACGAGCCTGGGCAACATAGCGAGGCCCTTGTCTCTTAAAAGTAAAAATAAATTAGCTGAGTTTGATGGTGTATGCTTATAGTCCCAGTTACTCTGGAGGCTGAGACAGGAGAATCCCTGGAGCTTGGGAGGCTGCTGTGAGCTATGATCTTACCATTGCACTCCAGCCTGGCCAACAGAGACCTCATCTCTTAGGAAAAAAAATATTTAGAAAGCTAAGTAAACTTTTTTTTTTTTTTTTTG
>NW_007099162.1:0-660 GCF_000164805.1 Carlito syrichta | reverse complement strand
GCCACTGCACTCCAGTCTGGGCGACAGAGTGAGACTCCAACTCAAAAAGAAAAAAAAGAAGAAAGAAGGGCAGTTGCAATAGAGCTTTTCTGTTTGTCTGCAAGTCAGCCCATTGACTTACAAAGGAGGAACTGCTTCCAGGTTCCTTGCACCCCTTTGCCACAGATATGCCAGGAAGTGAAATGGGTGACTGAGAGCCTGGGAGAGGCACCTGCTTGACAGAGGCCAGGCTTTTGTTTATTTGAGGTGAAACTTTTCCTAGTTTAATATTCTCATCTCCGTGCTCAGTGACTCACACCTGTAATCCCTGAACTTTGGAAGACCAGGATTTCGAGACCAGCCTGGGCAACATAGCAAGACACCCCCCACCCCCCGCCATCTCTACAAAACACTTTTTTTTTTTTTTTGAGTTGGAGTCTCTGTTGCCCAGACTGGAGTGCAGTGGCCACTCCCAGCCATCACAGCCTCGACCTGCTGGGCTCCGGCAATCCTTCTGCCTCAGCCTTCCAAGTAGCCGGAATTACAGGCATGCACTACCACGCCTGGCTGATTTTTTTTTTTTTTGATTTATTGTAGAGATGAAGTCTCGCTGCCCAGGTGGGTCTCGAAACTGCGGGCTCAGGCAATCCACTCACCTCAGCCTCCCAAGGGGCGGGATTA
>NW_007099161.1:0-446 GCF_000164805.1 Carlito syrichta | reverse complement strand
TGTAGGTAGCTAGATAGTTAAGTCAGCTAGATAGCTACCTGGCTAGCTAGTGTGTCAGTGAGTTAAATGTGCTGTGTAGCCAACTAGTTAGCTGGTTAAGTCAGCTAGTTCAGTCGGCTGTCTAGCCAGCTGGCTAGTTATGTAGCTAGCTATATGTCAGCTTGCCAGCCAGCAGGCCAGCTGTTCAAGTCAGCTAGTTAAGTCAGAAAAGCTTGCCTGCTGGCTAGGTAGGTAGCTGGCTAGTTAAGTGAGCTGGCTAGACAGCTTGCCAGCAAAATCAGCTAGGTAATTCAGTTGGCTAGCCAGGTGGCAAGATAAGTAGCCAGCTATTTAAGGTAGCTGTCTCACCAGTTGACTTGCTGGTTATGTCAGCTAGTTATGTCACCTGGCAACCAGCTGGATAGCTAGTTAAGTCAGTTCGTTAAGTCAGTTGGCTATCCAGCTGG
>NW_007099160.1:0-699 GCF_000164805.1 Carlito syrichta | reverse complement strand
TATTGTGAAAATATTGATGATGAGTGCAGACACGCACACCCTATCCTCACCACACCCTGGAAAGAGGGCATGAATATCATTGCCCCCATATTCCAGGTGCATAAACAGGATGGAGGATGTAGGTTGAACTTGCTGAAGGTTGCGTGGCCACCTGGGACACCTGCCTTGCCACTGCCCACCCCACGGTACAGAGGAGTCATGGGGTGACATGGCAGTGGCTTCCCTACCCCAGATCCTCTCTCAGGGCCTGGACTTGGGTCATCCTCCTGCCTCAGCCTCCCAAACAGCTGGGACTACAGGTGCATGGCACCACACCCAGCTAATTTCTTGGCTTATCAGAGAGACAATGTGGAGTCCTTGGGAAGAAGAGACTGCAGCTTGACCAAGCAGTCCTTAAGTGATTGGCGTGGCTGTACATCCTCATTTGTTTAGTACAGCATTGTAAGTTGTACAGGGGACACCCTTGTACACCTTTCCATGCACACATGGCCTTATCCTGAGTTACTGAATTCATGAAAAAGTGGATTGCTGGCTCAGCAGGACACGCCATCCACCAGGTCCCTGGCATTTGTGCCAACTTCTAGCCAACCCTTTATGTACCCCTACCCCCACAGAGTTGGAGGGTGTCACAGATGCAGTCACCACACAAGGGTGGCCTGCTCCCAGAGTTCGTTCTGTGTCCCTCTTGCAGTCCACTCA
>NW_007099159.1:0-421 GCF_000164805.1 Carlito syrichta | reverse complement strand
TTTTTTTTTTTTTTTTTTTTTTAGTTTTGAAGTCTGTCCCTCTGCTTATAGTCAGACTGAGGTGTAAACTTAAGATATTCTCAGTGTTTACTGAACTGCACCTTTCCCAAGTATATGTATTCACTTTCAAATTTTTCTCCCACATACAGTTTCTTTTGATGGCCTATTCTTTAGTAGCTAGCTCCTAAAAGGAGATAAAAAGCAAAACAAAGATGGGGGAGAAAATATCTTTTCTTTAAATCCTTCATATATATATATATATATATATATACATATATATGTATATCCATCTGAAGAACTTTATTTATTTTTTAAATTATTTATTTATTTTTTATTATGAAGTTGTAGGGTACAGTTAAGAGTTAGGTATACAATTGCGTTTCATTCAGGCACCCTGTTGATATGGGGTGTTTCCCCGTTC
>NW_007099158.1:0-435 GCF_000164805.1 Carlito syrichta | reverse complement strand
CTTGGCCATGCTCTTCTTCATCCCTGTGTGGAGAGGCTTCTAGGGGAACAATATTGGCAAGCCCTACACCATCCCTTGCAAGGTGACCGACTGCTGTGGCTCTGTGCTGGCGCCCCTTATCCCTGCTCCCAAGGGCATTGTCATTGTCTTGGCCCCCGTCGCCAAGACACTGCTGATGATGGTGGGCATCGATGACTGCTATACCTCGGCCAGAGGCTGCAATGCCACCCTGGGCAACTTCGCCAAGACCACCTTTGATGCCATCTCTAAGGCCTGTGGCTCCTTGACTCCTGACCTCTGGAAAGAGACTGTTTGCCAAGTCTTTCTATCAGGAATTCACTGACCACCTTGTCAAGACCCTCAACAGGGTCTCTGTGCATAGGACCCAGGCTCCAGTTGTAGCTGCAACACAGTGTTTTTTTTTTTTTTTTTTTT
>NW_007099157.1:0-440 GCF_000164805.1 Carlito syrichta | reverse complement strand
CTACTCGGAAGGCCGATGTGGAAGGATCGCCAGGGCCCAGCAGGTTAAGGCTGCGGTGGCCAGGAGCGGCCACTGCACTCCAGTCTGGGCGACAGAGTGAGATTCCAACTCAAAAAAAAAAAAAGAACACAAAGTCCCAAAGCAGACTAGATTAATGCACAGAAATGTGACAAAATACTATAATCCTACCAGGTATTCTGTGGTCCCCTAGGCTAGTGAGTCCTAGAAATCAGATACACCTGTACATTTTAAGTTTTCACTGGTCTATGACCAAAATAAAGATGATACAGCAAGTTTTTCATAAAGCTAAATTTATTCAATTTAAAAGAGTATCCTTAAAAAGACTTCTAACTGCCGGGCTCGGTGGCTCAGCCTGTAATCCCGCGCCTTTGGGAGGCTGAGGTGAGTGGATTGCCTGAGCCCGCGGGTTCGAGACCCGA
>NW_007099156.1:0-419 GCF_000164805.1 Carlito syrichta | reverse complement strand
ACCTTCTGCGTTTTTAGGGGAGGGGAGGGGATCCCGAGGCCTTTCAAGCAGCCACTGCGCCGCCTCGGCCGTGGGCTGTGGCCCCAGGCCCGGGGTGGCGCGGGGAAGAGGTGAAGGACAGTGGAGCGCGTCGGCGACGCCCTGCCCTGGGGAGCCCGGTGGACGAGGTTGGCCATGGGCCTCTGGGGAAGGGCACGTAAAGGCCTAATCGCCCGGGCGCCACCCGACCAAGCCGAGGCCCGCCCTCAGGCTCGGCGTCCGGCTCCCGGTGCCCCGCACGGCCACCCCTCCACGCTCTCGTAGCCTCGGACGCCCTCGCGTGGCGGCCTCAGGGCACGGCCCAGCGCAGCAAGTCGTTCCCGCCCCGCCGCCGCCATTGGTTCTCGAGCTAAGACCTAGGTGCCTGATTGGTCAGCTCC
>NW_007099155.1:0-413 GCF_000164805.1 Carlito syrichta | reverse complement strand
AGAGATGAGGTCTCGCCAAGTTGCCCAGGCGGGTCTCGAACCCGCGGGTTCAGGCAATCTACTCATCTCGGCCTCCCAAAGCGCTGGGATTACAGGCTGAGCCACCCACCGAGCCGGCCCTCCTGTTTTTCTTTAACATTCTCCCTTCAATGCAGCTTTTTTGGTTGTTGTTCTTTTCTTTTTTGAGCACTTCCTTACTTGTAAATCTGGGCCTGTTTTTCAAGGTATTTCCAACCCCCTCGCATAGTACACATTTTCTCTGTTTATTTCCTCCCACTCGCTGCCAAGACCTTCAGGGCCTTGGCAGTATTTTTGATCACGGTAGTATCCTCGGCACAGAAGTGGACACTCACTCGATGTTCAGTGAATGAATGAACCTGGCAGGTGTTGAGGGCGATTTGGGGGGGGGGGGG
>NW_007099154.1:0-469 GCF_000164805.1 Carlito syrichta | reverse complement strand
CCGGGGGGCCAGCCGGGAGCAGGGGTGGGGGCAGTTGGCGGCCCTGTCGTGCTCCCCACGGGCCCTGGGACCCCGGGGCTGGGCCCTCACGGGAAGCAGTGAAGGAGCGGAGCGTGGGGGTGCCCCTGTGCGCCTCACCGCCCTCTCCGGGCCTCAGCTGACCTCTCCGTCTGGCGGGGGGACAGCCAGCCGCCGGGAGTCGCCCTCCCCTGCTCCCTCGCTCTCCCCCCAGCCGAGGAACCTCTCTGTCTCACCCACCTCGCCGTCCCCCCCGCTGCCCCCAGCAGACCTCGCCCCTCCCGTGCCTCCCCTGGGCTCCTGGCTCCAGCCCTGCCCCCTCCAGGCAGCCCTCCAAGCTGCCCCCGAGAGGTTTTCCTAAGGCCTATCCCCACTTCTAACCCTGACCCTTGCCGTAGCACAACCCTCTATGGCTCCCTATTGCCCTCCGGAGAAAGAGCGAGCTCCGATG
>NW_007099153.1:0-441 GCF_000164805.1 Carlito syrichta | reverse complement strand
CTGGGCTCCAGCGATCCTTCCGCCTCAGCCTTCCAGGTAGCTGGAATTACAGGCGCGTGCTACCACGCCCGGCTAATTTTTGATTTATTGTAGCGATGAGGTATCGCCAAGTTGACCAGGCGGGTCTTGAACTTTTGTGTGTTCTTTTGAGTCAGAGGGTTACTCTTTTGTCCAGGCTGGAGCACAGTGGCACGCTCATGGCCACTGTACCCTTGACCTGCTGGGCTCGGGCGAGCCTTCTGCTTCAGCCTGCCAAGTAGCTGAAACCACAGGCGTGCACCAGCATGCCCTGCTAATTATTTTGATTTATGGTAGAGATGGGGTCTCGCCAAGTTGCCCAGGCTGGTTTCAAACCACTGGACTCAGGAAATCCTCTCGCCTCTATCTCCCAAAGGGCTGGGATTATAGGTGTGAGCCACCATGCCCGGCGGGGTGTGTGTG
>NW_007099152.1:0-427 GCF_000164805.1 Carlito syrichta | reverse complement strand
CCTAGCTAGCCAGTTGACATAACTAGTTGAAATATCTAGCGAGCCAACTCGCTACCCATCTGATGTAACTAGCTTTTTAACCAGCTGGCCAGCTGGCTATACAACTGACTTAACAAGCTGACAGCTATCCAGCCAGCTTGCTAGCCAACTGACTAAGCTAGCTGACTTAACTAGGTCTCCAGCTGGCTAGCCAGTTGACTTAATTGCCTAGCTACCAGGCTAGCCAGCAGCCTAGTCAACTGATTTAACTTGCTGACTTAATGAAGTAGCCAGCTGGATAGTCAGCAGACTTAACTAGCTAGCTACCTGGCTAGACAGCTGGATAGTCAGCTGACTTAACTAACTGACATAACTAGATAGCCTTATCACTAGTCCTATCACTAGGTGACTTAATGAGTAGGCTAATGAGTTAGCTAACTGTTTTAAC
>NW_007099151.1:0-412 GCF_000164805.1 Carlito syrichta | reverse complement strand
ACTCCCCCCCGACAGTTTCCCAGTACTACCAATTCCTTTCTTATAGTATTATGATAATTGTTCAAGGTCCACTTATGAGTGATAACATATGGTACTCTGTTCTTTGTTTCTGTAGTAGATCACTGCGTATGATCAGCTCTAAATTAATCCAAGTTGCTGCAAAGTCCATATGTTTGCCCTTTTTTATGACTACATAATATTCCATCGTGTGTATGTACCACATTTGTTTAATCCAATCCAACTTTGATGGGTAGCATGGTTGGTTCCATGTTCCATATTGTGACTAGAACTGCAACAAACATGCAAGCACAGGTATCTTTTTGGTAGAATGACTGGAGTTCCTCCAGGTATATTCCTAATAGGGGGATTTCTGAGTCCTTTTTCTTTCTATTTTTTTTTTTTTTTTTTTGAG
>NW_007099150.1:0-499 GCF_000164805.1 Carlito syrichta | reverse complement strand
TGTATGGTGGTGCATGCCTGTAGTTCCAGCTACTTGGAAAGCCGAGGGGGAAGGATCACCTGAACTTGGCAAGTGGATGCTGGGGTGACCGTGAGTGTGCCACTGCACTCCAGCCTGGGCGACAAAGTGAGACTCTGACTCAAAAAAAAAATAAAGAAGGTATTTAACAAAAACTGTAACATTTTTGTTCGACCTGGAATAGTTGTAGTGAATTCTTCACAAATTTCCTCCCCTCCCTCTGTCCACAATGGCCTTTATTTTGGATTTATTTATCTTAAAATGGCAAGCAACCACAGCTACAGACCTCAATCTATGGGACATATCAAAAAATTTAACCTTTCCTTGTAATGTCATATTTTTTATGCTTTTTGGGAGCACTTGCAGCATTACTGGCAGCACTTTTTATTGTTGCCATGGTATTATTCAAGGTCTAGGATACTGCATTAAACACAATGAAGAAATATGAGAGAAGTGCATGACATCACTTTTTACTGTAATA
>NW_007099149.1:0-436 GCF_000164805.1 Carlito syrichta | reverse complement strand
TCCGGTGATCCTTCTGCCTCAGCCTTCCGAGTAGCTGGAACTACAGGTGCGTGCTACCACACTCGGCTAATTTTGGATTTATTGTAGAGACGAGGTCTCGCCAAGTTGCCCGGATGGGTCTCGAACCCGCGGACTCAGGCAATCCACTCACCTCGACCTCCCAAAGCGCTGGGATTACAGGCTGAGCCACCAAGCCTGGCCATGGGCTGCTATCTTGACCCTGGGTCTCTGTCCATCATCCAAAAATGGAAGCCATAGTTTGATGTTCTGTACAGACAAACTGACGGAGAGTGTAGGAAAGGGTCGGTATTCAGAATCCCCGAAGGTTCCTGTTCTCGACTAATAGCTAGCACTAAGAAAACACCAACACGGGCCAGGCTTGGTGGCTCAGTCTGTCATCCCAGCACTTTGGGAGGCCGAGGTGAGTGGATTGCCT
>NW_007099148.1:0-439 GCF_000164805.1 Carlito syrichta | reverse complement strand
AGAAGGCAGAGCGGGAGTGGGGGGGAAGGGGTGGAGAGGGGAGGAGCAGGGGCCCCAGCCCTTCCAGGCCCACTGGGAGGGAACTGGGGCGGGAGGGCCCTGGAGACGTCCCGGAGAAAGCCTGGGATTCGGGTGGCCTGACGTCGCGGCGTTCCCAGACCCGGCCTCCGGCAGGGCTCGGCCCGCGCGGGTCTGCCTGGCCCAGGAATGGTCGTTCCACCAGAGGGTTGCCAGAATCCCCCGTGTTCCGGCCCACCCGGGCCCTGCCAGTCGGGAAGCTGAGGCCCGGAGAGGGAAGGACCCGTCTGGACGGGGCCCCTGCTGTGGGGAAGGAGGCGGGGCCTGCCCCGGTGGTCCCAGGAGCTCCCGTCTGGGGCCCCGCCCCACCGGCCCCGGCGCCACGCCTCGGCCCAGAGGCACGTGGCCGACCACCCCCTCG
>NW_007099147.1:0-506 GCF_000164805.1 Carlito syrichta | reverse complement strand
TCCACTCACCTCAGCCTCCCAAAGGCGCGGGATTACAGGCTGAGCCACTGAGCCGGGCTCCCCAACCTCTCTTAAAGGAGCTGCATCCCACGCCAGGTCAAGCATCCTACCCAGGTCAGACCTCCAGGTGGCAAATCTGCCTCTTAAAGGCCAGGGCCCTATCATTCCGGGTTCCCATCACCACTCCCCTTGTGCGAAGTGAACAGCCACAGCCCGGGATATAAACCTTGGACGTTTATGTGTACTGAAGTGGGGTGACGGGAGGCGCGCGCGGGTAATGGGGGCGCCTAGAGGCCGATGACGTCGTCCAGCTCGAGGTCCGCGTTGGGGCAGCAGCGAGCCTTCGGGTGTCGAGGCCCGGAGCGCTGGTCCATGTCGAGCTTAGCGGCAGCAGCCTCCGGGCGCGCCGCGTCCATGACGCCCAGCACCGCGTCCAGCATGGAGGGGCCCAGATCCAGGTGGAAGGACAGCAGCGGGTCGGCCGGCGCGGGCGCGCGCAGGACGGG
>NW_007099146.1:0-449 GCF_000164805.1 Carlito syrichta | reverse complement strand
GTTAAGTCAGCTGGCTAAGCAGCTGTCTAGCTAGTTAAGTCAGCTAGTTAATTCATCTGGCTTCCCAGCTGGCTAGCTAGGTAGCTAGCTAGGTAAATCAACTGGTTAGCCAGCTGGCTAGCAGTTTAAACCAACTAGTTAATTCAGCTGTTTAACCAGCTGGGTAGCTAGTTAAGTCAGCTATTAAGTAGTTGGCTAGCCAGCTGTCTAACTGTTTAATTCAGCTAGTGAAGTCAGCTGGCCAGCCATTTGGTGAGCTAGGTAGCTAGCTTCTTAAGTCATCTAGATAAGTCAGCTGGCCAGTGTGGTTGCTAGCTATTTAAGTAAGTTAGTTAAGTCAGCTGGCTAGCTAGTTAAGTCAGTTAGTTAATAAGCTGACTAGCCAGCTGCCTATCAGGGTAGCCATCTAGTTAAGTCATCTGGCTAGCCAGCTGGCTACCTAGTTAAGT
>NW_007099145.1:0-481 GCF_000164805.1 Carlito syrichta | reverse complement strand
GGTAGCGGTAGCGCTTGAAGTGGAACCAGAGCTGGAAGATGCCGTTGGCGAACTGGCAGCGGAAGCCGTGGCGGTGCGAGTACTCCCACTCGCGGCTGACGATCTTGAAGGCGATGTCCTCGTAGGGCGGGCCCGCGCGGAAGCGCAGGATGGCGAAGTCCTTGTTGTCGGCGCAGGCCTCCAGGAAGTACTCGGGCGTGGCGCGCTTGTCGATGAGGTCGGGGTAGAAGATGTTGAACTTGTAGCCCTGCACGATCTTGGGCGGCGGGTTGTCGAAGTCGTAGTGCGTCTGGTTGTACTTGTTCCACTCGAAGCCCGTGTGCACGCGGTTGAAGAAGCGCGGCTTGCGCGGCCGGTACTTGTCGGCCCACAGGTAGGCCTTGCCGGCCAGCGGCATCTCCACGCTGAACTGCGCCTCGTCCTGCGCCATGCCCTCGCGCGCGCGCCGGAAGAAGATGTCCTCGGCGCTCTCGCTGGCGTC
>NW_007099144.1:0-500 GCF_000164805.1 Carlito syrichta | reverse complement strand
TGGAGGAGCCAGGAGGGCTGACGTCGACGTCCGTGTCCACCACGAGCGCGGCTGCGGCGCTGGCGGCGCCCAGCGGGTTCTCCGCACGGACCTCGTAGGTGCCGCCATCGCGGGCCTGAGCCGCCCGAATGCGGAGAGCGCTATCGAGGGCGCCGTCCTCGCTGCGCTCCTCCACGCGCACGCGCGACCCGTCGGGCGCGCCCAGGCGCCGGCCGTCTTTAGCCCAGCTGACGGCTGGTCTCGGGGAGCCAGCCACGCGGCAGCGGAAGGCTGCGTCGGCGCCCTCGCGCACGCGGATGGATGTGGGCCGCAGGAGAAAGTGCGGGGCCTGCTCGGCACGCGCTGCCTCGCCGTCCACGCGCAGCCCCACGGCCGCGAAGGCCTCTCCGACGGCGTTGCGTGCGCGGCACACGTACTGCCCGCTGTCGCCCAGAGCCAGGTCCAGGATGGTGAGGCGGTGCAGTTCGCCGTCCTGCGCCAAGCGGAAGCGCGCACCCGCC
>NW_007099143.1:0-457 GCF_000164805.1 Carlito syrichta | reverse complement strand
TGCACTCCAGTCTGGGCGACAGAGTGAGACTCCAACTCAAAAAAAAAAAAAAAATAGAAACTTAGAACCATGTGCACTGATATGAAAATATGTCAATAATTTATAGTTTAAGAAATAGAAAAATAAAAAATATGGTATTGCATAATTGATGTTTTAAAACTTTATATGTATTTATAAATTTATAAAAGATAAACAGATTAATAAACACCTACCTTCTAACAATAATTCTTTCTAAGAAGGAAATGAGCTTAAAGAAAAAAGATGAAGCCGGGCTTGGTGGCTCAGCCTGTAATCCCACGCCTTGGGAGGCTGAGGTAAGTGGATTGCCTGAGCCCGCCGCTTCAAGATGCGCCTGGGCAACTTGACGAGACCTCATCTCTACAATAAATCAAAAATTAGCCGGGCATGGTAGCATGCGCCTGTAATTCTGGCTACTTGGAAGGCTGAGGTGGAAGGA
>NW_007099142.1:0-425 GCF_000164805.1 Carlito syrichta | reverse complement strand
TTGTTGGAGGCTTTGTCAAAGATGAGTTGGTTGAGGAATTGAGGCTTTGCTTCCAGAATCCCTATCCTGTTCCATTGGTCTATATGTCTGTTCTTGTACCAATACCAGGCTGTTTTGATTACTGTGGCCTTATAATAAAGTTTGATGTCTGAAAGTGTGATACCTCCTGATTTGTTTCTTTTGCTAAAGATTGTTTTTGCTATTCGTGGTCATTTATGTTTTCATACGACTTTCTGTATTGTCATTTCCAGGTCTGAGAGAATGATGGATGTTGGTAACTTAATGGGTATTGTGTTGAATCTGTAGATTGCCCTTTGGTAGGATGGACATCTTAATAGTGTTCATTCTCCCTATCCATGAGCATGGAATATCTTTCCATTTGTTTGTGTCTTCTTGGATTTCTTTGAGCAGTGTTTTGTAGTTCT
>NW_007099141.1:0-465 GCF_000164805.1 Carlito syrichta | reverse complement strand
TCTCTCTCTCTCCTTCTTTCTCTCTCTCTCTGTCTCTCCCCCCCCCCGTATTCTCTCTCCCTCCCTCTCCCTCCCTCTCCCTCTCCTTCATGACCCCTCTCCCTCCCTCCCTCTGTCCCCCTCCCTCCCTCTGTCTCTCTCTCAACTGCGTCTGCACCACCTCTGTCCTATTCACCACCACAAACCCCACGGGCAGCACAAACCACATGCCCAGTGAACATCTGGCAACAAGACGCTGCCCTCGTGGAGCGAAGCCTGGGGGCGCAGGGCGGCGAGACCACCTTGTGGCAAGTCCTGCACTGGAGGATGGGGACTGCGGATGCCACGGAGCTCCTGCTGAGTTCCCGGGATGGGGAAGGCGTGGGGGGGAACAAGGACCAGAGCAGGAGGGAAAGCGCCAGGAAGCAGGGGGGACTCGTGGGTGTCTGGACGGGAGGGGGTGCCCGGACCCTTCCAGAACTGGGC
>NW_007099140.1:0-456 GCF_000164805.1 Carlito syrichta | reverse complement strand
TTTTTTTTTTTGAGTTGGAGTCTTACTCTATCGCCCAGACTGGAGTGCAGTGGCACGCTCCTGGCCACTGCAGCCTCGACCTGCTGGCCTCTGGCGATCCTTCTGCCACAGCCTTCCAAGTAGGAACTACAAGTATGCGCTACTACGCCGGGCTAATTTTTGATTTACTGTAGAGACAAGGTCTCACCAGGTTGCCCAGGTGGGTCTTTAACCTGCAGGCTCAGGCAATCCACTTGCCTCGACGTCCCAAAGTGCTGGGATTACAGGCTGAGTCACCGAGCCTGGCTGCTACCGGCCACCGCAGCCTCGACCTGCTGGGCTCCAGAGATCCATCTGCCTCAGCCTTCCAAGTAGCTGGAACTACAGGTGCGCACTACCACATCCAGCTGATCTTTGATTTTTTTTTTTTTTTTTTGAGTTGGCGTCTCACTCTGTCGCCCAGACTGGAGTGCAGTG
>NW_007099139.1:0-475 GCF_000164805.1 Carlito syrichta | reverse complement strand
AGCTACTTGGGAGGCTGAGGCGGAAGGCTCGCCTGAGCCCAGCAGGTTGAGGCTGCGGTGGCCGTGAGTGTACCACTGCACTCCAGCCTGGGTGGCAGAGTGAGATCCAATTCAAAAAGAAAAAAAAGGCGTGGGAGGAAAAATAGTGACTCCGGGCCCCAGTAGCCCTCCCATGTGGACATATTACCACCCAAGGTCAGTGAGCAAAAGTAACTGGGACTTCGTGGAGCAATGCTGGGGCAGGAGGGTGGCTTGAGGACAGGAATCAGAGATCAGCCTGGGCAACAAAGTGAGACTCCCATCTCTGAAAAGATAAAATATTAGCTGGGCATGGTGTCATATGCCTACAGTCCCAGCTACTTGGGAGGCCAAGGTGGGAACCCAGGAGTTGAAGCTGCAGTGAGCTATGATTGTGCCACTGCACTCCATTCTGGACAACAAATTGAACCCTAGTCTCTTTTTTTTTTTTTTTTTG
>NW_007099138.1:0-502 GCF_000164805.1 Carlito syrichta | reverse complement strand
GCCTTACAATCTGTCCGTTCAGCAGTATGTACTCTTGGTCCCTAGATTAGGAAGGGGGATATAAAAGGGGAAAATAATGGAGGAAGTGGGGTCAATAGGAAGTTAGAAAGAGAGAAGAGCGAGAGGGAAAACACACATACCCGTCAACTATCAGGTGAGAAAGAGACACAAGGCCGGAAAGAAGTGAAAAAAGAAACGTAAGAAAGATTCCCTAAAGAATACTGATAGGTACACAGAGACAGACCAATAAAATCAAGAAACAGTGTAACTCAGAAGGCAAACAACAAACGTGATCAAAACAAACAGACAAAATGATAAAATCATGAGTAAAAATAAGTGATCAGACTAAAGTCACTTCAACTCTGATCTCTGGCCTCTACCCTTTGTTTTTCGTTGCAGGCAGCTAGATTTACTTGCAGTTTCAGTTTTGTTTTGTTTTTTTAATAGCAGCAGATTTATCTACAGAAACCCTGCAGGCCAGGAGAGCTTGGAGCCCTATCTT
>NW_007099137.1:0-435 GCF_000164805.1 Carlito syrichta | reverse complement strand
CTGCACTCCAGTCTGGGCAACAGAGTGAGACTCCAACTCAAAAAAAAAAAAAATCAGAAAGGCCAGAGCCTCAGAACCTAAGGGTAAAACCTGGTGTCCCTGGTGCAGAGGCGAACCTGACCTAACTGTCCAGGTCAAGACAGAGGGCAGGCCAGGGACCAGCTCTGCAGGAGTGCTGCCCGACCCTCCTTCCTACCCATTCTCTGCCGCCGCTGTGTCTCCGAGTCACTGATTTTAGGCATCTGGTTCTTGAATTAAAACCACTCTTCCCAGTCGGGCACGGTGGCTCAGCCCGTAATCCCGCGCTTTGGGAGCCTGAGGTGAGTGGATTGCCTGAGCCCGCAGGTTCAAGACCCGCCTGGGCGACTTGGCGAGACCTCATCTCTACAATAAGTCAAAAATTAGCCGGGCGTGGTAGCGCGCGCCTGTAGTTCC
>NW_007099136.1:0-459 GCF_000164805.1 Carlito syrichta | reverse complement strand
CACCAGCTTTCATTGGGCACGTGGCGGCTGATGCGCAGTTAATAGGAGTGACTCTGCCCGGCGAAGGCGGGGACCGCACTTTACGAGACCCAACAAGCTGCCGAGCGCAGCCCTCGGAGCTGTAAACACGTGGAAGCAAACACAAAGCAGAGAGTGCATGTCAGTCAGTCCAACTGGAAGCACTAAGCCCTGGGCCCCCCAGGCCGATCTGAACGAGACCCAGCCGAGGCGTGTGACTTCCCAGAGCCACCGCTTCCTCTTGGGCCTCGGGTTTATCAGCTGAAACTGGGCAAGGGAATGGACCGTGCCCCTTGGCCGGACAGTGACACAATGATTTCAGACTGCAAACAAGCCGGGCTCAGTGGCTCAGCCTGTAATCCCGCGCCTTTGGGAGGCTGCGGTGAGTGGCTTGCCCGAGCCCGCGGGTTCGAGACCCGCCTGGGCAGCGAGACCTCATCT
>NW_007099135.1:0-443 GCF_000164805.1 Carlito syrichta | reverse complement strand
GGAAGGCTGAGGCAGAAGGATCACCTGAGCCCAGCAGGTCAAGGCTGCGGTAGCCATGAGTATGCCACTGCACTCCAGCCTGGGTGACAGAGAGACTCCAACTCAAAAAAAAAAGAGAAGACATTGGAGAGAGCTGGGCGCAGTGGCTCATGCCTGTAATCCCAGCACTCTAGGAGGCTGAGGCAAGACCAAGCCCACAGGTTCAAGCCTGAGCCCACGTTTTGGAGACTAGCCTAAGCAACATGGCAAGAACTTGTTTCTACAATAAATAAAAAAAATTAGCTGGGTATGGTGGTGCACACCTGTAGTTCCAGCTACTTGGAAGGCTGAGGTGGAGGGATCACCTGAGGCCAGCAGGTTGAGGCTGTGGTGGCTGTGAGCATGCCACTGCACTCCAGTCTGGGCGACAGAGAGACTCTGACTCAAAAAAAAAAAAAAGACAT
>NW_007099134.1:0-410 GCF_000164805.1 Carlito syrichta | reverse complement strand
GTGGGATGAATTGTTCCTGGGTGAGGGATCTGTCCCTGGCCTTTCTTGGCAGAAGGTCCTTGTTGCCTAGTCAGAAGGTCAGCCTGCCTGGGCCACATTTCTCACCTTGGAGAGGAGAGCTGGCAGAAACCTGGCCAGGGAAGCTTGAGAACTCCCACACCAAAGTGGGGGCAGCCATTTGTGGGGGTTGGGGCTGGAAGGTGACGAGCCTGGGGGACCTTCACATGTGGGGGTGATGGGGGAATTACTGAGGGCAGAATGTTTTCAGGAAAATGGATTTTCCTCTTTCTTTCCTTCCTTCCTTCCTTCCTTCGTCCTTCCTTCCTTCCTTTTTCTTTCTTTCTTTCTTTCTTTCTTTCTTTCTTTCTTTCTTTCTTTCTTTCTTTCTTTCTTTCTTTCTTCCTTTCTTT
>NW_007099133.1:0-443 GCF_000164805.1 Carlito syrichta | reverse complement strand
TAAAGAAAAAAAAAAAAAAAAAAAAAAGATTAGCCAGGTGTGGTGGCACACAACTGTGGTTCCAGTTACTTGGAAGATTGAGGAGGAAGGATCACCTGAGCCTGGGAGATTGAGGCTGCAGTGGCCATGAATGTGCCACTGCACTCTAGTCTGGGCGACAGAATGAGACTCTGACTCAAAAATTTAAAAAGTATTGTATGCTTGAAAATTGTTAGCCGGGCGCGGTGGCTCATACCTATAATCCCAGCACTTTGGGGGGCTGAGGTGAGAAGATTGCCTAAGCTCACGGGTTCGAGACCAGCCTGGGAAACTTGGCGAGACCTCACCTCTATAATAAATCAAAAAATTAGCTGGGTGTGGTAGTGTGGGACTATAGTTCCAGTTACTCGGAAGGCTGAGGCGGAAGGATCGCTGGAGCCCAGCGGGTCGAGGCTGCGGTGGCT
>NW_007099132.1:0-439 GCF_000164805.1 Carlito syrichta | reverse complement strand
CCTGCTGGGCTCTGGTGATCCTTCCACCTCAGCCTTCCGAGTAGCTGGAACTACAGGCGCACGCTACCATGCCCGGCTGATTTTTTGACTTATTGTAGAGATGAGGTCTCGTGCCAAGTTGCCCAGGCGGGTATTGAACCTGCAGGCTCAGGCAATTCATTCACCTCGGCCTCCCAAAGCGCAGGATTACAGGCTAAGCCACCGAGCCCGGCTTCATTTTCTTTCAACTATCTTGACTGCCACCCCACTCCAAACCTGTATTAGAAAGCAAACATGGGGAGATTCTATTACAATACATAAAAATTTCAAGCACTAAAACATCAAAACACTTAAAAATATGCCCTTTGCCAGGCTCGGTGGCTCAGCCTGTAATCCCTTGCCTTTGGGAGGCTGAGGTGAATGGATTGCCTGAGCCCACGGGTTAGAGACCCGCCTGGGC
>NW_007099131.1:0-431 GCF_000164805.1 Carlito syrichta | reverse complement strand
GAACCCGCGGGCTCAGGCAATCCACTCACCTCGGCCTCCCAAAGTGCTGGGATTACAGGTTGAGCCACCGAGCCCGGCCTGTAAGAAATATTAAAGTTCAGGCAAAGGAATATGGTACAGCCTGGGTGACAGAGTGAGACCTTGACTCAAAAAAAAAAAGCAAGACACATGACAATACAATGAACAAAAGATGTGAGGAAGAAATTGGAAGTCTACTATTATAAGATTCTTTTTTTTAGATAGGGTCTCATTTTCCCCAAATTGATCTATAGATTCAACACAATTCCAAGGTCGCAGAGACTTTTAAAAAATAAATCAACAAATTGATTCTAAAGTTATATGGAATAGGCAAGGAAATTAGAATAGCCAAAACAAGCCGGGCTCGGTGGCTTAGCCTGTAATCCCGCGCCTTTGGGAGGCTGAGGTGAGTG
>NW_007099130.1:0-480 GCF_000164805.1 Carlito syrichta | reverse complement strand
CCAACTCAAAAAAAAAAAAAATTCATCTTGGCCAGGCTTGGTGGCTCAGCCTGTCATCCCAGCACTTTGGGAGGCCGAGGCGAGAGGATTGCCTGAGCCTGCGGGATCAAGACCAGCCTGGGCAATTTGGCGCGACTCATCTCTACAATAAGTCAAACGCTAGCCACACGCCTGTAGTTCCGGCTACTTGGAAGGTTGAGGCGAAAGGATCGCCGGAGCCCAGTGGGTGGACGCTGGGGTGGCCGTGAGCATGGCCCTGCCCTCCAGCCTGGGCGACGGAGTGAGACCCTGACTCGGGGAAAAAGGACCAACGCCTTCAGGTCCCTCCCGCTGTGGGAGCTTTCCTGTCTTGATAAACCCTGCTTTCTAATCCAAAAGGAAAGGCGGGAAGCGGAGGTTGGGACCGGTGGTTGCGGCGCTCACGCCACCAGCTGCCGTGGGGTGCTGACCACCTCGCGGGCAGGCTGAGCCCTGACCCAG
>NW_007099129.1:0-493 GCF_000164805.1 Carlito syrichta | reverse complement strand
AATCCACTCACCTCAGCCTCCCAAAGGCGTGGGATTACAGGCTGAGTCACCGAGCCTGGCGGTTTTTTTTCTTAAATGTTCTTTGATGTTGTAAAAATCAGAAATATTTTAGTAAAGGTGCTGGCAGAAACATAATATGACAGAATCTCCCAACTAGCCATTCAACATGTTGTCTATTAAAAAGTTATTATTTTATTAAAGATATATTATACAGATACAGAGATTCTAAATAGGCCAAGTAAATATTCATGGTGGTTTCTGTTGTTCTTATCTTTCACAACCTACATCTCTCACTCAGGCCATTAAGGAAATAATACAGTTTCTTCATTCTTAACTGTGCTGTTGCAACAAGTGCAGGTCAATTTTTAGAAAATTAAAATGTTCTTTCTCTTTGTAATTAGAGCTGGCATGTTAATACGTATTGTAATGTAACACTATTTTGTGGGTATTCAGATATTTGTAATTGTATCAAGATAACTGATTTTCAAGAAGA
>NW_007099128.1:0-491 GCF_000164805.1 Carlito syrichta | reverse complement strand
GCGCGCCCAGGCCGCGCGCCTGCGCACTACCCCGGCGCCGCGGTCGGGGACACACCCCTCCAGCTGGAGCCAATCACGGTGCGGAAGGGTTAAATCTCCCTGCCACGCAGGCGGAGAGCCTGGGAACCCACCCGTTAACCATCCGGTGGATTCCAGGCCCGCCCGAAGGTGGAAGGTGCTCCTGCGGAAAACACCGAGGGCATGCCAAAGGAAGAGAAAGCAAATAGATCGGCGTCCCTACCCTACAGGGTCTTTTAATCTGTCTAGGTTGAGAGATATGTAAACAATTTATAGGATACAGCGTATGGCACATAGAAAATCCTTTGGCTCACAATGAACAGAGGGTTTTATTCTGAGGGGTGTCTGAAAGGGTTCCCGCAGGAAATGACTTTTTTTTTTTTTTTCTTTTTTTTTTAGTTGGAGTCTCACTCTTGCCCAAACTGGAGTGCAGTGGCCGCTTCCGGCCCCCGCAGCCTCGACCTGCTGGGCTC
>NW_007099127.1:24060-26054 GCF_000164805.1 Carlito syrichta | reverse complement strand
ACTGCAGGTCGGGAAGGCCGTCTGCGGGGCGCTGTGCCGGGAGGGAGCCGGTCCCGCGGTCCCTCCCTGCCTGGAGCTGACCCCCCAGGCTGGACACCAGTCCGTCGGAGCCGGGGTGGCCGTGGGGGCCGGAGATGCCGCGGAGAGGACGGGCCCCTCCCGTCGGGCTCCAGGCTCTGCCCCTGCGAGGGGCCGCCTTGGTGTCTTCTGAACTGTTTTGCTGGGGAGAGGTGCACGTGGCTGGGTGTTGGGTTTCGGTTTTTTTTTCCCCTCTGCTCAGAAGATCCTGTCACTTCTGCCGGGGCTCCCACACCGCCCTGGCGTCCCCAGGACGCGGGTGGGAGGGGAGGAAGCGGCCTGGACAGGACCCAGCTCCCTCGGATCTGGCCTCTGGCGCCCTGACCAGGGCAAACGTTTGCACTGAGTTAATAGACTAGGGCGGAGGGTCACCGGAGTCCAACCGACTTACAAAAAAGCCAGGAGGACTTCTCCAGCAGGGGGTCGGTCTGCCTGACTCTTTTTGAGTTTCCTGGTGGCCGTTTGAGCTTGGCCGCCCTCCCCGTGGCTGCCCAGGTCTGTGCTTCCCGCTGCTGTCTGCACCATTTTTGTAGGAAGATCCTGTGTCTCCGGCTCTCCATTCCCTTCTTGATGTCCTTTTTGCCTCGGCTGCCTGAAATGCACATCACAGCCGCCGCTCGGGAGGGGCCCGCCTTTCCCCATACAGATCAAATCCACATTGGAACTGGAATCCCCGGCTCACTGAGAGGGGGTGACCGGGGGCCGCCTCCTTGGGAGCTGAGCTGTGGCCGGAAAGGCACGGGGTCCACGGGGCGGGGTCCTGGGGAAGCCTGCCCGAGCCCCTTCCCCCTAGATGCAGCCGCGTGTCCTCCCCAGCTGCACCCGCCTCCCGGTGCTCAGGACAGGCTGGTGGCAGGAGGGAATCTTCTGGAGTGCAGGGCGCCTTCAGAGCACAGGTGTTTGTAATCTACACCCCTCTCCACCTGCCCGGTGGCTGCCGGGGCTGGGTTATTCGCCAGGTGACCGGCTTTCTGTTGACACAGGGAAGTGTCCGGCCAGGAAAGGCAGAGCCACTAAGGAAAGGCAGCCCGGCAGGGCCGAAGCCCCCAGCGGGCAGGCGGGGGGACTGAGTCCCCCGGCTCCCAGGGGGATTAGGAGAGGTGGAAACGCAGGGGGGTGGGCCACAAGCCAGTCTCAGCCTGGGGGTGGCTCCCCCCACCTCCAGTTGAGTTTGTGTGTAAAGCCCCTGCTGGAGCTTGATGTTCATTGGCACGTCAGCTGTGGGAGTTTCACCGGCTTGGGGGCCGCGGCTTCCCTGGCCTGTGGCCTGGGGTCAGAGCCCTGGGGGTGGTAGTGACAGCAGTGGTCTTGTCCCCTTGGGCCCCGCGGCGAGCGCTCTGGGGACACTCCTGCAGATCTCACCCTCCCCTCTGAGGGAGGGGCTCCCACCTGCCCGTTTCACCGACCGGCAAAGTGAGGCCCGGAGGGGTCGGTGATTCACCCGGTGTGGGCGTGCGGAGCTGGCTGCTGCCCGCCACACTGGACTGAGCCGAGGGGCCCAGCCACACGGTAGTCAGGCTGGCGGACTGCGGGTCTGTGGTCTTAGATGAGAGGCCAAGCCTGGCCCTGTGGAGGCCTGACAGCCAGGTGCTCTGGGCCTCTGGGCCTCGGCTTCTGTGCCCAAAGCCCCGACCAGACACCGCAGGGAGCAAGACCCAGACCCGCCCAACCAGCCGCTGCCCCGGGGCGGTTCCCAGGCAGCTGGCATGAGGCACCGGCCCCTCCTGTTTGGCAGGTGAGACGACCAGGGCGGGCAGGCAGTTTGAAGGCCGGCTGGGCCTCTTCTGAGCTGCGTCCTTGCGCCGGTGACTGGGCTGTGGATGACGCCTCAGTGTCCCCATTTGAAGAATGGAATCCGGGGCTGCGTCTCCCTCGGGGTGGGTGGGAGGGAGGGGCCGCTGAAAGTCCCCTGGTGC
>NW_007099127.1:21278-23678 GCF_000164805.1 Carlito syrichta | reverse complement strand
GACGGGAGGCCTGCGCAGGGCCCCTTTTCATGCTTCCCTGCTGTGTGTGCGAGCGCCCGGGTCCCCCCTCTCCTGAAGTCCACCGGGCGGCCAGCCCTCCTCCCGCGGGGACGATGTGTCTCCTTTGTGCCGGACTTCATGCCAGACCAATAAAAGCAATCGTAACGTTAAAAAGTGACGAGGAGGAGAGAGAGGCGGTGGCTGCCTCGATGGCAGTGGCCAGACACCCAGGACCACGCCGGGAGGGCGGGCTGGTCCTTCCCGCTTGACCGCTGAGGAAACTGAGGCACAGAGAGGCTGAGGTCACGCGGGCAGTCCGTGGCGTGGCCGGGCTTTGACCCCGGGCAGTCTGGCTCCAGAGTCCCCGCTTAATAAATATTTGTTGACCGTGTGAGGGAGGGCTGTGGCGGTTGGTGTTGGCGGTGGCGCCCTCCCGGCCCTTATCTCGTTCCTGGCGTTTGTGGAGGGACCAAGTCCTCAGCTGTCAGCGGGCCCCACCCGGCCCACAGCGAACTCTCGGTGACCCCGGCCTCCCCCCTTGGGCTCCCTGTCCACAGCTGGGAACGATCCCCCAGGCCCTTCGCGGGGGAAACTGAGTCCCGGAGGGCCTGTCGGTGGCGGCCCTGGGTCTGGGGCGTCCCCTGGGCCGTCGTCCCTGCCCCCAGCTCCCCCCTGAGGCCAGGAGGAGTTGTGGGCAGCTGGCCAGGCCTGGAGGTCAGAGCTGGAGCCTTGCAGGAGACAGCAGGGCACCCAGGCGGTGACACTGGGCCCGGGCGGCCTGTGGGCGCTCGATCTTTGTCTCTCCCCCTAGACTGCTGCCGGAAGGGTGCGTGGGAGGCGGGTGGGGGTCTCTGCTCAGGCCCACAGGGCCGGGGCGGTGCGGTGCCGCAGCCTGGGCCCCCAACTGCCGGCGCCCGGGGTGCCGTGGGCTCGGGGGCCTGGCTGTGCGGTGGACAGCCCGGGGACCACCCGACCCCCCTCTGCAGGCAGTTGAGGCCTGAGGGTCCCTGAGTCAGACCCACAGAAAACGTGGCTGTTCGTCGTGATGGAGAAAGCCGCTTATTTACAGCTCAGGAACTCAGCGGGGACGAGCATTCCAGGGCCCATCTAGCACTTTCCAGACAGTCACTAATTAATCTTCCGATACCCCTGAGAAATGGGAGGGGCTGCCACGTTTCCATCTGTCGCCGGCGGGGGCCCCGTTTGTCCCAGCTGCGCCCGGCCCTTCTTCCAGGGGCCTGGTCAGGCTCCCACCCCCGCCCACTTTGGTTCTCCTCAGGCTGAAGGTGGCCCCTCTGCTGCTTATCTGGAGTCTGGAGGCCTCAGTTGTAGCACGCTGTGCTCTGGGAGTAAATGGTCGTCGTGGTACCAGGATTCCGGCCCTGGGAGTCAGGGGACACTGCGGGGCTGGGGGGTGGCTGGACCCGGCCACACGGCGCCCGGTGGCCGCCGAGGGGACATCGTGTCTGGGCCGGGGCTTCTGCTTCCAGCCTGGCGCTGGAGCTCCCGGAAGTGGACATGTGTGGACGGAGCCGTCCCACAGGGCTTGCGTGTCACCGGGGTCAAGTGCGATCGAGTCACCTGGTCTACCCTGGCTCATTGTCCCCAAGAAAACAGAGGTCAGGAGACCTTGTACAAGCTTCTTGGACTTCTGGGCGCCTGGGGTGGTGGAGGTGGCCCCTTCCTCAACTGGGGGTGGGCGTCTTATCACATTCCGTCATATTCATATTCAGGGAAAAAACTAGACTCTCTCCAAAAATGCTTTGTAGTGGCGGGGTCTCGAACTCCTGACATGAAGCGGGCCTCCTGCCTCAGCCTCCCAAAGCCTTGGGATTGCAGGCATGAGCCACCGCCCCTGACCTAAAATGAGGCTTTTGTGACCCCTGATGCTGCCTTTCTAAGAGGGACGGGGGGGTCGACCCCCTTTTGGGGCCCCTCGGCCAGGCAGACCCTCGCCCATATTTGAATCGGCTCCCCTTGGTGGTCTGACTGCACAGCCAGCAGCAATTTTGAAGCCACGGGAGGCGTGCATTAGAAGCGAAGAAGGGATTTGGGGGTGAGGGCATAAAATACCCGTGGTAGCCTCCCTTTTTTTTTTAAGAGCTCCATATAGATTTAAAGTCCTTTTGTTAATTTAGGAACATAAAACCGTGTGATGTATAGCTGGGTTTGCTCGTAAAATTACTAAGTGTGGCATATTTAGCGCTGTAAAAGCTTGGGGTAAAAGGGAAAAAACCAGAGAGCGTTTTCTTACAAGTCTTCAGGGGAAAATGTATTTTTCCGGCTTTTTCCCACTGATGCTTCTGCAGCTCGGGCTGGGGCTGGCGGCTCCCCTCAGCCCCGGTTACAGCGGTGCAGGGAGCCGTTGGGGCGCTGGCGGGGCCGGCGGGGGCCGGTTGG
>NW_007099127.1:16773-21133 GCF_000164805.1 Carlito syrichta | reverse complement strand
GGCCCAGGTTCCCCCCCCCCCATCACGAGCCCACCCCATCCTGCCCCGGCGCCCGGCCCCGCCGGAAGCCTGCGGTCTCCAGGGATCGGTGCCCAGCCTGTCCTCTGCTCCCTCCCACAGCGAGACAGGAAGCGCCCTCTGACCAGGCCTGGACCGCCGCCCAGTGGGCACTCGGCCGCTTGCTTAATGGCCTGCGGGGTCGGGAAGTCACGGAACGTCAGACTTGGGAGGGACTTGGGAGGTCAGGCGGCCAGCTCCCCCCCCCGGATTTGAGGGTCTCTTGGGGTTGCCCCCCCAGCCTCTGGCCCAGGCTGGGCTTGTGCAGGCCCTGTCTCGTTTGACCGAATGATTTTCTCATGGGACACAGAACCAGTCTTCCCTTCCTAAGCATTCCCTCTGCCCCCACCCCCCAGTGGGTCCAGGCACTGCACGGTGTCCACGGGGCGGGAGCAGGGAAGGCGGCCTGTGTCTTATCCTCAGATTGCTTCAGGTGCAAACGGAGCAGGATGAGCAAAGGTGGAATGCTCTGGAAACTCCCAGGAGTATCCTAGCGAAAGAAATCCGGGAAGGCTCCCTGGAGGAGGTCGCGCTGGAAGTATGGAGCTCAGAGCGGGGTGAGGTGGAAGGAAGGAGGAGTGACAAGAGGGAGGCTGTTCTGAAAAGACATAGCATGCCAGGCTCACGGCATGAGAGCAGGGTGCTGGGCCTTCTCTGCCTGCGTGGTGCTGATGGCAGTTGGGGGGCGGTGTCCAGGCGGCATAATCAGGGTGACAAGCGCGGGTGCCGAGAAGCGCGGGTCGAGGATGCAGCAGGGCGGTTTTGCGGGGGTGTGGAGGCCGTGTCCGAGAAGGCCACAGAGCGGAGGCGACGTTTGAGCCGGCCTTTCCGACTGGCAGAGAAGGCCGCCACTGCTGCCCCAGGCCTTGGCAGCACCCTCTAGTGGTGGGGCTCGAAGGCTGCGTGTCTTTTCAGGAGGCCACAGGGCCCCTCCCAGAGATGGCGGCCCGGGACTGAGGAATGGGGGGGGGGAGAGTGGACGGCAGGATGGCCTCTGGAGAAGGCCCTCACGGCCACCCAGGAGCCACGGCTACTGGGGCTCCCCGGTCCTCCTGGCCCACGTGTGGGCTGGGTGTCCGCGTGTGCTAGGTCCCAGGGGCCAGAGGGGTGCCCTGAACCCGCCCTCATCCTCAGGACAGGGGGCAGGGGCAGCTGGGGCCCGGCCGGGGGTGGCCAGAGAGGGCTGGGCACGGCTCCCGATGGGAAGCAGAGGCAATCCCGGCAGGGGCCGGCCTGTAGGGAGGAAGCGACATTCATGCTGGGCCTCCCTGTAGGGGCAGGAAGGAGGGTTCTGGGGGGAAGCGTGTGCCAACATGGGGAGGCAGCTGGTGGGCGGGCTGGGGCCATGTTTTGGAGGGTCCTGCGTGCTGTGCCTTCAGTGACCCACGAACTTGACCGTGTCGGAAGTGGGCGGAAGCCCAGGGTGTTCAGCTGCCAAGTTCAGTGCCCTCTTCCACCCGTGTTTACGATGCTCCTGGCGCGTGGAGAGGGCCAGGTCCCCTCGGAGGGCCACTCCACACGGAGCACGGGCACCACGTCCCGCGAACAGGAGGAGGTGGCCGGGGGGTGGGCCAAGGCCTTGTACACAGGGGCCCAGTGGGGCTCACCAGCCCTCTGCGGGTTCGGAAGCTCACCCAGGTGTGAGCACTGTCAGGACTTTGTCACGGAGCTTTGAGAGTGGGGTGCGGAGCTGGGTGCGCTGGCTTACGCCTATTATCCCAGCACTAGGGAGGCTGAGGTGAGAGGATTGAGCCCAGGGGTTCGAGACCCGCCTGGGCAACTTGGCCAGACCTCATCTCTACAACAAATCAAAAAATCAGCCGGGCGTGGTAGCGCATGCCTATAATTCCGGCTACTCGGAAGGCTGAGGCGGAAGGATCACCGGAGCCCGGCAGGTCGAGGCTGCGGTGGCCGGGAGCGGCCACTGCACTGCAGCCTGGGCCACAGAGTGAGACTCTGACTCAAAAAAAAAAAGAGTGGGGTGGGGGGTTGAGTGGCACTCAGCGCAGAGTGAGACCTGGGAGAGGGTGTGAGAAGGCGCAGGACCGGACCTGAGTCTTGGAGCCACGTTCCAGGGGGATCTGGGTCTCCACGGCCAGGGCTCCCGGGGCGTCCACTGCCAGCGGCCCTCCTGGTAAGGTCAGCAAGCTTTCCTGATGCCTCAGCCTGCACCCTCCCCTAACTGGCTGTGTGGCTCCGGGCAACTCACTCGCCCTCTCTGGGCCTGCGTCTCCCCGCCTGCTCAGTGGGACCAGCAGGAGCGCCCGCCTGCTGGGGTTGCTGTGAGTGTGTGATGTGGTTACGGGTGGAGGCGCATCTGGCGCGGTTGGGGCTGGTAGTCCTCAGCCATGGGCTCCTGCCCGGGTCTTGGGGTCCAGAGGGAGACCCGGCGTCCCCCATGGAGGCAGGGCTGGGCCGCTAGGACCTTCAGGGAGCCCAGACTCCCGAAATGGCTGTTGGCCAGCCCGGGGCGCCCACAGCCCTGCTGTCCCAAGGTGGCGGGTTCTAAATACATAAAGAAGAAACAGGCCCGCCCTGGTGAGGCCGCCCTGGCCTCTCCTCGCAGCCTCCCGTGTCAGAGAGGCTGGGTCGGGTGAGGCCCAGGCCCTGAGTGTCACCTGTGGGGGTGCCACTGGCGAAGCCACCTCCAGTGGAGCGTCTCGTGGGGACAGCCCCCCTCGGTGACCTCCGCCCTCAGAGGGCGTCAGTGTCACCTGCTAGGAGCGACAGGCCGCGCAGCCAGAGCCCGGAGGCCGCCAGCGCCTCCCAGGCCTCTGTGAACCGGCCCTGACACTCCCTCCTCTTGTCGTTCTTGTCCTGTAATTCATTTAGGATTAGCTCCAGACCTCCGCGCCAGCCCTAACTTCTGTCGCCTTGGTAACTGTGTCAACCGTTTGCTGGTTTCCCGTGATTATCTGACAAGAGAGAGGGGGGCCGGCGGGAACATGAAAGGAGGGGGGAGATAATGCCGGGGTCTTAATTGAGCGCGCGGCGGAAGGCCCGGCGGAGGGCGTGGGGTGCGGGGCGGCCGGCCCCTGAGGGGGCGGGTGGGGACACAGGCCTCCCTCCCGCGCGGGAACCGTGTCGAGATGTCACCAGCGTTCGTCTGAGATCTTCGGGGCCTGGGACAAGGGGTCACCCTCCCCCTCGTCTCGCTTCCCATCGGGGTTGTTTCTTTCACAGGGCAAATCTCCCCCGTCTTCACCGGAGCCCCAGCCCGAGGGTGGGCAGTTGGGGGGCCGGGCGGTGGGTTTGCAGGGGCCCGGGGCTCCCGGGACTGGAAGAGACTTCAGGAGCCCACCGGACACCCCGGCCCGGGAGGTCAGAAAGGGAACGCGGGGTCCTCTGGCCTCTGCCCGTCTGCGTCTGGGCCTCGGCGGGCAGGCAGGGAGGCCAGAGTCTGGAGTCACCCGAAGGCGTCTCGTACGCAGGTTGGGCGGGGGATGCTGGCGTTTGCAGGGCCACGGCTGGGGGTGTCGCGTCGCCGGGTGGCCACCGTGTGGCTTGGGCTTCCTTGTGAGGGGTTCCCCAGCCCAGGGGAGGCCGCACAGCCCTTTGGGGCCCAGCTTTGGGAGGCACGCCTCACGTTCTTTCCGTGACAGGGGACACCCAGCCTGCCCGGGTGCCCAGGAGGGAAACTGAGCTCCACCTTTAGTGGGGATGCCACCTTCTCGAGGGGCACGGGCGTGGGAGGACGCGGCTGACGCAGCCTCCCTGGAAGGTGCAGTCACTCCACAAGCTCCTCCGCCCGGCTTCCGGCTGGGTGGTATCTTGCCTCTGGGAGGGAGAGCACCAGGGCCATCTCTGGAAACAGGCCTGTTTGTGTCACAGGGAGGCCCGGCCTCGCCTGGATCCGGGGACACGGCAGTGCCTCTTTGGGGAGCCGCTGATGAGCTCTGCCTGACTTGCATGAAACTCCGTGGTCAATTATTAATTTGGGCCAGAAGTGGAAACGGGGAGCTGAGCTGGGTGGGCTCGTGAATGTCCATGGCCGACTCGACGTGGGGCTGGGCCAAGCTGGAGCCTCAGCCCTCGTGACCCAGATTCGGGCCTGGCCCGGGTGGAGGATCCCGGGACGCCCTGCCTGGTCACGCCCTCGGCGTCTCGGTCTGGAGGCGGGGCTGGCAGCCACCTCTCGTGAGCACAGCCGAGGTTAGAGGGGGCGGGCTGGGACCCGGGAGCAGGTCGGAGGGGTGCGACCCCCACAGATCACCACCGCCCCCTCCCACTGCAGAGTCGCTTGCGATGGTGACGCCTGCGCGGAAGAGCCGGAAGCCCCTGCCCCCTCCCCTGTGGCCCCGCT
>NW_007099127.1:1011-16284 GCF_000164805.1 Carlito syrichta | reverse complement strand
TCAGGCCATCCACTCACCTCAGCCTCCCAAAGGCGCAGGATTACAGGCTGAGCCACCGAGCCCGGCTCCTTTTTTTCTCTTCTAGAGACAGACTCTTGCTCTGTAGCCCAGATTTCAGCGCAGTGTCGCAATCATCTCTCATTCCAGCCTCCAGCTCCTGGGCTCAAGCAGTCCTCCCTCCTCAGCCTCCCAAGTGGCTGAGACTACAGGCATCCCCTCCACGCGCCGCTGAGTTTTTTATCTTAGTTTTGCAGGGACGGAGTTTCACTATGTCACTCAGGCTGGTCTCGGACGGACACAGTCCTCCCACCTCGGCCTCCCAAAGCGCTGGGATCACAGACGTGAGCCACGGTCCCCGTCTCCCTGCCTGACTCTAGCCTGAACCTCTCTGCCTCCAGCTGTGTCCTGGGGTCTGGTGTCTCACCCCGTTGGGACTGGCTGCCACTTCCGCAGTGCTCCCAGGTATATCCGGCTGTCGTAGCTCTTAGTGGCTGAGCTCATGGGCTAGGTGGCCACGCAGTCAGGGTTCGAGTCCTGGTTCTGCCTTGAGGCCTGGAGACCTTGGGCCCGTCACTAAGTGTGGCATCGCGGCTCGGCGAGGGCTCACTGCTGGGGGTGTCCTCGTGTGTGCGAGCAACCCAGTGTTTCCCATGGGGTCGAGCTCCAGGGCTGGAACTCCCAGGCCCACCCTGCCCAGCACAGGGCACTTGCCCGTGCCCGCAGCCTCGTGGTAACGTGTTTTCCCTGCTTCTCGGGGACCCACGAGCTCGGTGGACGCTGCCCACGTGTGTCCGTGGGGAGGCTCGGAGCCACGCTGGGCCTGCGTGGCCTTGGCTGGCCTCTCCGGGGCCTTGCACCTGCCCTTGGCCTGGACAGGCCCATCTGTGCGGCGAGGCCGGGGAGGAGGCCGCCTCCTGGTGTGGAGCCAGGCTACTTCCTGCTGCAGCCCAAGGGGTAGAATCTGGGGTTTCGATCCCCTGCCCTCGGAGCAGGACAGAGAAAAGCGAGGTTTCTGGTGGCTTCTGGGGTCGGAGCCAAGGTAAGAGCCGCGGCCCCAGGTTCCCGGGATAAACTGGCCTCCCCCGGCCGAGAGCTTCTCGGAGAAGCAGCCGGGGCCGGCTGAGCGGCCAGATGGCACGAACGTGGCCTGCCGGAGTCCCCGGCTCCGGGCTGGCTCCGAGGGCCTCCTCCGGGTGGGGGGAGCTCTGGATGGCCTTGGCACTTGGTCGGTGTCAGCCTTCGAGGCCTTGGCGTGGGGGAAGTCCTCGGAACGCCCAGCGTGGGCGTGGCTGCCAAGTCTGCGGGGAGAGGGAGCGCGTGGGCGTGAGCTGACCGTGGCCTCCACCCGCCTCTGCTGGTGCCGAGGGGGCCCGAGGGGCCCTGCGAGCAACCAGCCGGCGGGCTCTCGAAGCGCGGACACCTGCCGTGTGACAAAGCCGTGCGCTGCTCCTGGCCCGCAGGGAGGGTCATGGGAGGCGGCTGGGTTTTATGTGGCTTGTTGATCCGGCAGCTCCGCCTGCTCGGCTCCTCGTCTGGCTTTGATGCCTTTGACTCAGGGCTAGGTCACTCCCCGGGGCCCCGGCGAGGTGGCCAGCAGGTCGGACCGGTGGGGCCAGCTGTGTGGGAGGATTGGCAGGGGGACTGGCAGCGCAAACAGCCCGCAAGCAAGTCTGTTCCCCGCCCCGCTTTGGAAATACACGTTGGCCTCTCACTCGGCAGCTGCCGGGGCCGTGCCCGAGCGCCTGTGGGTGCCAGGCCCAGGAGGGCACAGGAGGGGGGAAGCCTGTCCCAGGTGTGCCTCCCAGGCCCTCCTAGGCGGGGTTTCTGGGAGCTTGGAGGGCACCGCTGACTCCGGGAGCGCCAGGGACGGAAAGTTCCCGTTTGGCCAAGAGATCTGGGGGGACTTCCCGCAGGAGGAGGCGCTTGAGGCAGATCCTGAAGCGTTGGTGGGTTCTGAAAGGGGAAGTTAGGGGAGGTGTGAAGAGGGGAGAGTTTCACCTCGGTATGTCACAAACTGTCCCATTCGCAGGTGACCTGGATATTGCTGAGGGACCGCCTTGAATTTGGTGGGTGTGAGCCTCTGCCTTTCCAACCAGCCACGTGGGGACTTTCCTCCCTCACGCCCCCCGGGTCCTGTGCCCCCTCCCACAGCACCAGTGTGGCCGGCCCAGAGGCCACACCTTGAGGGCCAGCGCTGAACTTGTCCCCCGGAATGTGGTTGCCGCTGGCCACGTGTGACTGTCAGAACCCAAAAGTATACCCTGTCCGCTGACCAAAAAGGTTAAAAAGAAATAACTTACTAGGCCAGGCACGGTGGTCACACCTATATAATCCTAGGACCTCGGAAGGCCAAGGCAGAAGGATTGCGTGAGGCCAGGAGTTCAAGACCAGCCTGGCCAACATAGTGAGACCTCGTCCCTACAAAAACAAAATAAAAAAGGGAGGCAGGCATGGCGACATGCGCCTGTTGTCCCAGCGACTTGGGAGCCAGAGGCGGGAGGATCACTTGGGGCCGGGAGTTGGAAGCTGCAGTGAGCCATGACTGTGCCACTGCATTCCAGCCCGGGCGACGGAGAGAGACCCTGTCTGGAAAAAGAGAGAGAGAGAGAGAAAATAACTTGCAACTAAATTGGATACAATTAAACAAAAAATGGAACTTCAGTGCCGGTCACTCCAGCCACTCTGCGGCCCTGTGGGGTGGTGATTGCTATCCTGGATGGTGTGTGGATCAAGACCGTTCCCCTCGTCACGGAGGGCTCCCTTGCCCGGCGCCGGCCTCCACCCCAGACCTGGAAGGCTGGGCCTCCGATCCTCGCAGAGACCCGGGAGTGTCACTGGTCTCGGAGGCTCTCAGGACCGCCCCGCCCCGTGCCTTGGCTGTGTTTGGGGCCACAGGGAGCTGGGAGAGGGACTGGCCTGCCTTCTGACATGACACACAGGAAGGCCTCGCGCAGAGGGACAGGGCAGAGGCCGCAAGACCCCACGTGAGGGCGGCGGAGGGGTGGCCGGGGCCGTCGTGGAGCTGAGAGGGCAGGGTGTCCCGGTGGGTGGCCAGGGCTGGGAGAGCAGGCCGGCCCCGCTGCAAAATGGGGAAGTGAGCTGGGGGTGGGGACAGAAACCACCAAGTGACAGTTTCATGAAGGAAGGAGCGGTTTCCATTGCCGGGGAGCCTGGCGTTCGGGGCCAGGTGGACCCCCAGAGCCGCAGCCCGGGTGTCGGGTGGCACGCCTCCCCCGCACCTGCCAGAGCTCAGGGCGCCACCCTCCTTCCCAGGGCGGCTCGGAGACGTGCCGAGACCCGACGCTGGCAGGAGGCCGCCCGGAAGCCCTGTCCCCTCCGCGGGGCACGACCCAGCCCTGAGGTCCTTGCCGCTGCGGGTGCCGGTGGAGACCCAGAAAGGGACACAGGCAGGCTGCTGGGGCTGCCTGGAAGGGGTGGGGGCCTCCATCTGTCGCCAGAAGGACACGCTTGGACGACAGGCAGAGGGCATGGGAGGGCCCCTGAGAGCGGGCCCCACATAGGCCTGCCAGTCGGGGAGGTCAGTGGTGGCGAGAGGGTGTCACTGCTGGGGGTGGTGGGTGTGCTTGCAGGGCCCAAGATCCCCCCACCGCCACCCCGGTGGGCAAGAAGTGATATCACCAGCCCTTGTCACTGAGGGAGAAACTGAGGCACAGAGAGGTCAAGTGACTTGCCCGAGGTCACACAGCTAGTGAGTGGTGGGTCCAGGGTGTGACCTCCCCTCCCCCCCGACATTCTGATTCTGGCAAGACCCCCTGCTGTCCAGCCCGTCGCCACCCCCGCCCCAGGATCATGGCCCAGAGCTGTAGGGTCCTGCCTGTGCGTGGCATTGCCCCCAGCCGGGACGCCCGGCGTGGGCCCTCACACCCTCAGCCTCAGCAGGTTTCCTGGTGTTGGACATACACTTTGTCTACCAGCCTCCTCTTACGTGGACCGTTCTGTGGTGTTCAGCGCAGTCTCAGAGTTGAGCGACCATCATCACAGACTGTCCCGGAATTTTTTTTTTTTTTTGAGTTGGAGTCTCACTCGGCCACCCGGACTGGAGTGCAGCGGCCGCTCCCGGCCACCGCAGCCTCGACCTGCTGGGCTCCGGCGATCCCTCCGCCTCAGCCTTCCGAGTAGCCGGAACTACAGATAGGCGCTACCACGCCCGGCTGATTTTTTGATTTATTGTAGAGATGAGGTCTCGCTGCCCAGGTGGGTCTCGAACCCCGCGGGCTCAGGCCATTCACTCACCTCAGCCCCCCAAAGGCGCGGGATTACAGGCTGAGCCACCAGAGCCCGGCTGGAATTTTTTTTTTAACCTCCAAAAGACTCCACACTCTCCCCATCACCTCCCCCCGCCCCCTCACAGTCACTCTGCTCCTTCTTCCCCCGGGCCCTGGCCACCACTGGTCTGCTTTCTGTATCTGCAGATTAGCCCTGTTGGGGATGTTTCTTAAAGCTGGACTCACACAGTATGTGGCCTTTTGGGTCTGGCTTCTCTCAATTAGGAGTGTTCTCAAGGTTCCTCTGTGACATAACATGTATCAGGACTTCATTCTTTCTTTTATGGTAAAATAGAGACATGGGGTCTTGCTATGTTGCCCTGGCTGGCCTCGACCCCCTGGCCTCCAGCGATCCTCGACTCAGCTTCCCGCATCGCCAGGTGCGCCACTGTGCCCAGTGTGTACTGCATTCCTGTTCCTAGCCCAGTAGTATTCCCTCGAATGGAGAGGCCACCTTCTCTCCGTCCATCCTCCTGTCTGTGGCTCTTGGGTTGTTCTCATTTTAGGGCTGTTATACATGATGCTGTGTGAACGTAGGGGTGCACGCTGTTGGGTGGACAGGCTTTCACTTCCTGCGCGTGTATACCAGAGCGGGGCTGCTGGGTCGACTGGCCACTCTGTGGGGCCGTCCCCGGAGCTGCCGGACCCCTTGCCAGAGCCTCCGTTTGCCCAGTTGTGGAAGGGAGCCGTGTCCTGGGTCCTGCTGTTTCCCCATATCAAGTCACATCTTTTATCTGGAAACTGCAGAGCTCAATGATGGCTTTCATGGCTGCCGTCCGCAGCAGCTCCAGGCTCTTGCCGCAGGGTGCCCCGGGTGGGTGGACAGCTGGTGCCCTGGCCCTGCCAGTCTGTTCCGGGGAAGTGTTCTCCTCTCTGGCCTCTCGGATTGGACTCGGTGGAGAGTGTCCAAGTGTTTCTGGGGGACTTCCTGGGAATTCACGAGAAGTCTCCCAAGCCCGAATCCTGTCGAGAAAGAGAGCAGGGAGACCTGAGAGGGCAGATGACGGCTGCCACCCCTTGGCAGTCCAGGAGCGCGTGGGCCGGCGAGGCACCGTCTCCTTGGCCGGGTGCTCAGCCTTGGGGGCGCTGGCTCCTCCCGGAGAGACCCGCTCCCTGACCGGGAAGGCGGGCGAGGGCGCCGGGCCTTGTCTGGTCCTGACAGGCGACCCCTGAGCCCGAATTTTTCTTGGAGGGCGTCCAGCTGGTGCAGAGCTGGCTTGGCGCGGCGCTCCTGGGGGAGAGAAAGGAAGCTATTGAGGGGCCGTGGAAGTTGTAAACCGGGTAAATGACCCTGGTAGCAGGCCCCAGAAGGCTTTTCCTCAGCTCTGCCTGAGCAACCAGGCTGGGAAAATCCCGCCGCCTGCGATTCAGCTGCAGCCCAGAGAGAGTAAGCGGCTCGCCTGGGGTTACACAGCAAGCTCCAGGCAGAGCCCTTCCTGACGCCGGGCCGCTCCTTCCAGCTGCTCTGAAATCCGCCTCTGCCCCCTGACACGGCCTGGCTGACCCATTAAAACCCGGGGCTTAATCCCTGTCGGTCAGCAGCAGCCAAACCCGGCAAAGCTGCCCTGTTGGCCTCTTGACAAGGCCTCGGGGCCAGGGGGCCACCGGAGTGACCTTACGGAAGATCCAAAGCCAGGCGCTTCCTGTCTGAGCGTCTCTGCAAGGACACCTGGGTCTTGATGCCAAGGGCCTGGGAGGGTGCGGAGCTTGGAGTGTGACAGATGTTCTTTTTTTTCCCCAGAAAGCAACGAGCCAGCCTGTAGCTCTCCTGAGATTGGGGTGGGTTTGTCCTGGGCTTCAGGGCCCCCCTGTCTCCTCCTGGCCAGGTCCTCGCCCCAGCCCCTGTGTCCTTGCCCGGCCTGCAGGGGCGGTCTGTGTATGCGCCCCAGCAGGCAGGGGACTTAACCCCAAGCACCCCTCTTTAGATCTGCAGACTTGTCTTCACACCCTCCTGACAAGGCCACGAGGCCCCCCTGCCCTGCCTGCGGCGTGCTTAAAAGGTTAATCCCCTCGGCGGTGGCGGCCTCTCGCACCCCCCAGCCTTTTACGCTCCAGTTAATTAAATGTGGCGGCCTATTGTCAGAAGGCAGAGTCGGATATGTATGACACCTTGGCGCCCCAGAATGTCAGAGGCGCACACGGTTGGAAGAAACGCCGGCAGGGGAGAGGGCCCAGCCTATGTCAGCGGGGGCCGGGGCGGGCAAGTGGCGGCCACCCCCGCGACCCTTGGGGCCTCCAGCCTGGGCCGCAGCCGGCCGCCTCCCCACCAGGCGCTTGGAGGTTTGTGTTTACGGGGGGGACTTCTGGCGGAATCGCCGGGAGATCTATTATCTGGCATAAACATCCTGGTTCCGGAGATTATTTCATTGGAAGGAATTAAAGATGCCGTTAAAACACACACAGACCCTCCGCGCCTTGTTTTGGGGCCCGGCGCCCCGCGGACGGGCCCAAGGAAGGAGACCCAGCCTCCCTCCCCGCCCGGCTCCCTTCGGGCCTCCTCTGGACCGTCACGTTTTATTTTTATTTTTTCACTTGGGCACGACTAAAGCGTACGGCTCGTTGCGATTTTTTTTTTTTCCATGCAGGGTGGGGGAAATATGGATGTCTTCGTTTTATAGGGTGTTTTTTTTCTCCCCCTTAATAATAATGCTTTAAAGATGTTTGACATCTGTAACTAACAGCTGGCATCCTGTTATGGAAGAATGTCCTTTTATTTCAAAGCAGGTTGAACTGTCATTAATAGTATAATTAGGTGATTATCACTATACAGCAGAAAACTGCTTAATTGTGGAGATCGCTTTTCTGGGACTCCAGTCTTTTTATGGTTATATTTGTTTTAGCGGTTTGAATTTTCATTATATTTTGGCATTTGGTGTGTTGTCTCATTTCTGTTGGGGTTTTTTTTTCCTTCCTTTTTTTCCCCTTCCTGTTTTTTAATGTGTCTGACAGCTGTCTCGGGAGCATTTGGTCCTGGGGATGCGCCTGGTATCACCACCGCCTCGGAAGATAGTCACCTGAAAAGGCTTCTTATCCTGAGGCCCTGCTTAACCCATTCTGTGCCAGGCCGGTCCGCAGGCCGGGGATGCAGCTGCCCTCTGGTTGATGCGAGCCCTCTGTGCGTCATAGTGTGAAATGAGACATTTAACCCTGGAGCTAAAGTTGTCTGTTAAGAGGCCACTTTTACAACGCAATTTATTTTTATGGTGCGTCCTTAATACACAATATTACCAAATGCTTCCAGTCGCTGGGATTCCGAGGCGGGGAGGGCACCTTTGAAGGGCCACGGTCTCCCATGTAACTGGAATTTGAGAATAAATGGGTTTTACAGAATCTGCGAGGAAGCAGTCTGCTCCTGAGGCGGGCTTTGAGCCGGTTGGGTGCCGCAGCGGGCCTGCCATTGTAAGGCCGCGGAAGCCCAACGCCGACCCTCCTCCTGCCGTCTTGGCCCCTGGACACCCCGATGCTGGAGGCTGGTTTCTGCAGGAGGCCTGGAGCCCCAGGGGCCCAGCTCCCAGGAAGGCCATGCTGCAGCGGGGCAGCGCCCTGAGTCTCCCCGCCAGCAACCCCCCAGTGGACTGTCTCTGCTTCCCAGGGGATGTCGTGCCCAGAAGCTTTTCTTGCCAGAACCCAGGCCCCACTGGGAGCAGGGCCATGCCAGCGGTGTCACGGGCAGTCAGGAGGGATCATCCGTCCCTGATGCAGACTGGCAGGACCGTTCTTCCTTCCACCGGCCTGGCAGGGGCTGAACACAGCCCTGGGGTTGCGCGTGGGGCTGCCAGGGTGCTCAGCCGCCGAGGCCCGGTGCGACCTTGGGAATGTCCTCGTGGCTGCCGCAGAGCCCGAAGCTTGCACGCGGGGCACGCGGGCCGTCCCTGGGCCCTGGCCGCAGCCCCCACCCACGTCACCACGCTGCCTGGTTTGCAAAGGCAGGCAGGCCCCGCGTGGGTCTTCGCCTCACAGAGTGGACGCCTGGGTCCCGGGGGTGAGTGGCCTGCCGGGGGGAGGGGAGCGCCAGGAGCGAGTGCGGTACAAGTCGTCTCCCCTGAGGTTCCCTCCGCGGCGTGGGGTGCGCGACGGACATCCTTGAGTCCGGGGCCTCCTGATGGCCATCTCTGGGAAGTGGGGTGTGCGTTCGGGCCCCGCCGGAGCAGATCTGCTGTGACAAGGACCCCCGCCCCACCCCTGCTTACCTCTCTGAAACAGCTCCAGGGAGTCCTCCGCCCTGGGCTGGCCAAAGCCCAAGATTATTCAGGACCTACTGTGTGCGGCACCTGCATGGCCCATCTGCCTTCTCGCCGCCCCAGGGGCAGCCTGTGGCCTGTGATGGTCCCCGTTTTGCAGAGGGGTAGCTGAACGGCAGAGAGGCACAGCCACCTGCCCAGGGCTGGAGCGGGCGCAGAGGCCAAGGCCGTGCTCACAGGCTCCCAGGAGCGACACCCTTCAGGAGACGATGGGGAGGAGCTGGGGTGCCCCACGCCCCAGCAGTGCCGATGAAGGCCTGGATTCGAGGGTCCCCTTTCCCTCCCATGGCCCTTGGGGTCCAGCACTTTCCATCTCCCAGTGGAGCCTCAGGCTGGTCAGCAGCCCCGGGCTGACTCCTAAGGCCCGTCCCTCAGGGGCTGGGGTTGCGCTGTGTGGCTCCGGGCAGGCCCCGTCCCCTCTCTGAGCCCCTCTCAGCTGCCAGCCACCTGGTGTTGGGAGACTACTGGCTTTTGTTCTCTGGGAGGCCCAGCCCACCCCTGCTCTGGCCGGCTCCCAGCGGGGCGACGGTGATTGGCAGGGCCTCCTCTCCCCAGGACGCCTGAGCTGCCCCAGATAATGTGTTGACACCTGGGAGGGCGGCTGGGACAGCTGCTGGCTGTGCGCTGGCCCTGGGGTGTGTGGTTACAGCCGGAGGAAGAAAGAGCCCCCAACCGGTTTTTTCACCTTGATGCCGTTGATCGTTGGCAGCCGGTGGGAACTCCGGGCCACAGGTGCCCAGAGTGACAGACGGAGGCTCAAGTCACTGGGCCCGCAGGCCGTCTGTGCCAGCGGCTGTTGTCGGGCCTGGTGCCCGTTTCGCAGAGGGGGCGACTGAGGCCCAGGGCTTCTCCCACTCCCCCTACGGCACGGCCCTTCACTGACCTTCCTGCCCTTGTTCTGGCCACACATGGGGGTTGGCTGAGTCACTGTGTCTGCAGGAGAAACAGAGGCTTGGCAGGCACGCCGGCTCGCCTGGGGTCCCAGGGCCAGGAAGTAGTAGCAGGAGGATTCTGGCAGAACAGCAGGCCGGGTGGGCGTCCCCCAGATCCCGTGGCTCCTGCTGGAAGCCCTCCTTGGGATAAAAGCCGGCACTCTGCAGCACTGTGGCATTGACCCCCGCGACACCCTGCCGCTCGTGCCCCCCTCAGGGCCTTGGCACGTGCTGTTCTGGCTCCTTCAGGCCTCTGCTCAGATGCCACTTTCTCCTGGAAGCCCTCTGGCCACCATGCCCCTGGGCGCTCTCGCCCACCCTGTTTGTGACAGGTGTGCAGCAGCACCTGGCATGCATATTGCTTCTGGTGTTTATTGCGTCTCCCCAGCTGGACTCCAAGCTTCTCCGGAACAGGGCGAGCTCTGGTGTGTCTTGTTCTGTTGCGCAGTGCCAGGCACACAGCAGGTGCTCAGTAAATGTTAGTGAAATGCCACACCTCACTGCCACCGGAAAGCCCGAGGCTTGGGATTTGGGGTCGTTTCGGCCCTCAGGCTCAAGTAGCCTACGCAGAGAGAGCTTGGTGGGAGAAGTGGGGCGGCTCAGTGGTATCAGCCTGGCACCTCTGGGCTTGGGGGAACCAGAGTGTTTGGGGGCGGGGCTTGGGGTATAGCGGCCCTTCCTTTCTGGGCGGGCCTTGGGAGTATGAGGCCCCGCCCCTGGTGGGGCGGTATAGAGGCCACGTCCCTCTGGGCGGGGTGGGGGGGTTGTAGAGACTCCACCCCCTGTGGGCGGGGCTTGGGTATGGAGGTCCCTCCTCTGTGGGCGGGGCTTGGGGTATTGAGGCCCTTCCTTTCTGGGCGGGCCTATGGGTGGGGCTGGGGGTTGTAGCGGCCCTCCCCTCTGGGTAAGGCTTGGGCACCAGAGGCTCCAGCCCCTGTGGGCGGGGCTTGGGTATAGCAGTCCCTCCCCTGTGGGCGGGGCTCCAGTTTCAGCACCCATCCCCCCATCCCCTTGTCGGCGGGGCTTGGTTGTAGAGAGGCCCCTCCTCTATGGGTGGGGGGGGGGGTGTAGAGACCTCTCCTCTCTGGGCGGAGCTCGGCCTGGAGGGTGAAATAGTTTCTGCAAAGACTGACCCACCCACTTCTGTTGAAATTCTGGCTGGGGCCAGCCGGGTCGGTGGCAGACACTGCGCAGCTTTGTATCCTTGGAATCCTTCTGAAGCCGACTTGGGGAGGGCGCTTTGTATTGTAAATCTCCACAGAGTAATTATGTCTTAATGTATGGTAATCCGGCCTGGCCCTGTCGCCGCCGGCCTGTGCCTGCGTGGCGGCAGCTGGGGGGACTGCACCGGCAGGACTGGCGGGCCAGAGGCGGTCCCAGCGATCCAGGGGCGCTGGAGTCACCCCTGAGGGGCCTGGGCGTCTCCTCAGACCTAGGCCTGGGAGATCCGCTCCAGGCCGGTGTTCTGGTGCGACCTCCGCCTCTCATCCAGGGCGGAGTCCTCCAGGAGCCCGTCTCCACCGCTCACCCAGGGCTCCTGTGGCGAGTTCCTCTTTGGTCCGGGCCAGAAAGAAAGTCCTGGCCCTATGAAGCCTTGGGTCAGAATGACCCTGAAAGGCCCTCCAGGCGCAGTCTTAAGTAGCTCCGTGAACACACCTCGCGCTGTGTGCCAGGCGCTGTCCACTAGTGGCCAAGACGCTGGGACTCAGGACTGGGTGAAACAGACACAGGTCCCTGCGCAGAGATGGAGGGGCTGCAGACCCTGGACACGGCGGGGGAGAGGCTGGGAGAGGGACGGGGAGAAGGAGCCAGGGAAGGCCTTGGAGTGAGGCCCTGACGACCACGGGGGAGCTTACCGGGAAGCTCTCTGGGCAAGGGCAAAGGCTCTGAGGCAGGATTGGCTCGGCTCCTGGCTGGGCAGCTCTGAATGTCTGTCTGGGACGTCTACTGAGCTCTGGCTGGTGGTGGGAAAGGACAGGAGGACGGGGGGCAACCCCCTGGGGTCCCCTCCCACTGTGGGAGCTTTCCCGTCCTCTCCATAATTCCCGCTTTCTCGAAAAGAAAAGACAGGAGGACAGGAGGCTTGGGTCTGTGCAGATACCCAGTCCCGTGGGAAACGCACACGGTGACAGGAAGGAAGGACGAGTTCCCGGTGAGTGGGAGAGCGGGCGAGGGGCACGGGCCGGACCCTTCCTCGTGAAGGGAGAGCCTCGGGGCGACTTTGGGAAGCCGGGGAAAGGGGGCTGGCCTCTCCCTGTGGAGCTTGGCTCCTTCCTGCCACGGAGGCTGCTAGACCCCTCTCCTTAGCCAGAGGGACACCAGCCCCATTGAGACGTGCCCAGAGAGGCTCAAGTCTCCGGCGGGGTCACACGGCCTGCTGTGGTGGCCGGCGTCTGCCGGGGTCCCTGCTGTAGACGGTTCTAGGTGTCCCCTCGCCCCCGTGTGGCTGTGTGGCCTCTCAGGGTTCACGAAGTTAAATGATGTCCTAGGAGGGCCCCTGCTGTGACAGGATCGGTTTCCTTTTTTATCTTTTAAGCTGGAGTCTCACTCCTCACCCCGGCTGGAGTGCAGTGGCACGCACGCTCCCGGCCACCGCAGCCTCGACCCGCTGGGCTCCGGCGATCCTTCCGCCTTAGCCTGCCTAGCAGCCGGGACTACAGGCGCACACTACCACGCCCGGCTAATTTTTTGATTTGGTGTAGAGATGAGGCCTCGCGAAGTTGCCCGGGCTGGTCTCGAACCCACGGGCTCTGGCAATCCACTCGCCTCAGCCTCCCAAAGTGCTGGGATGACAGGCTGGACTACCGAGCCTGGCCAGGATCAGTGTGCTTTTAAGAGTGTGCCCCAGAACGTGGGTCTGTCTGCCGGGGGGGGAGCCCTCCCCAGAAACCGACCCCACCGCCGTCTTGGTCTTGGCCTTCCGGCTGTCTCCAGAGCCGTGGGGAGATGAACTTCCGAAGCCAAGTTCTGTAGGACTTTGTTCCGGCGGCCCGAGCGCGGGACGGTGAGGCCCAGATAGAACCCCGGGCACCGTCTTCTGTCCTGCCAGCAGTGTCAGGGAGCGGAGGCAGTGGACCGACTCACCTTCCGGCAGGAATGGAGTGATAGGGACCAGGGAGAGCCATGGGCCTGGCCCGTCAGGGGAGGGGTCTGGGGGTCTCTGGTGGGCCCTCCTTGAATCCTTCCCCGGGAGGGCGGTGCGGGGGCTGGGCTGGTGGAGGAGGTGCCCAGAGAGAAGGGGAGGGCCTCCCCTGGGCAGCCCCCACCCCCACCCGGAAGTTGGGCGTCTGGCAGCTGTGGAGCAGGGAAGGCTTTGATGTCCTGGGGTGGGTGTTCTCAGGGTGCCTGGGGAGGAAGCCCCCGTCTTTGCTGAGTCCTGGTGGGACGGGCGTGGGTGGAAGCCAGAATGGACTTTTGTGGGGGACAGGACTTGGGGGCACTGAGGAGGAAGTCGTGGGGTTCTCCCCTGTTTCTGGGAGGGGGTTACGCGGCAGTGGTGGGCAAGGACCCCCGGGCGGGACCCTGGAGAACCTGGTCGTCCTGTGGGCTTTAACTTTCCATAGACACTTAGGCCGTGTCTGTGCACCCGGGTGTGCGTGTGTGTGCACATGAGTGTGTGCATGTGTGCGGGGGAGGGAGACCAGCCTTGTCAAGCGCCTGGGCCGTCCAAGGGGACTGGACTCAGTCACATCGTGCCTCCTCCAGGGACTAAATGCAGGGTGCGTCTTGGTGGTCTCATGTGCAGCTGTCAGGACTTTGAGCACCAGGGTGCTATCCAGATCCTCCTTACGGGTTTCAGGAGGGTCCTGCTGAGGTTTCCAGCCCTGCAGGCTGCATCTGAATCTCATGGGTTTTTTAAAAAAACACAGATTCCTTGGCTGGGCGCCATGGCTCACACCTGTCATCCCAGCGCTTTAGAAAGCCAAGGCAGGAGGATCACTTTGGGCTAGGAGTTCAACACCAGCCTGAGTAGCATAACTAGATCCTGTCTTTACAAAATAAAAAATAAAAAAAATGAGCTGGGTGTGGTGGTGTGCACCCATCCCAGCTACTTGGGAGGCTGAGGCGAGAAGATTGCCCGAGCCCAGGAGGTTGTTGCTGTGGTGAGCCACGATGGTGCCACTGCACTCCAGTCTGGGTGACAGAGTGAGACCCTGACTCAAAAAAAAAAAAAAAAAGGATTACCTGGACACGGTGGCTCACACCTGTCATTCCAGCACTTTGGGAGGCAGAGGCAAGAAGATTGACCGAGCCCAGGGGTTTGAGACAAGCCTGGGCAACTTGGCAAGACCTCGTCTCTACAGTCAACCACAGACTTAGCCACGCGTGGTGGTGCATGCCGGTGGTTCCAGCTACTCGGCAGACTGAGGTGGAAGGAAGGATCGCCTGAGCCCAGCAGGTCGAGGCTGCAGTGGCCGTGAGCCTGCCTTCCTGCCTGGGCGACAGGGTGAGACCTCGGCTCAAAAGGAAAAGAAAATACCAAGCGATACTGGCATGGTAGGGGACACGGGGTGGGGGGAGAGGAAGTGCTGACGTTTGGGGAATAGCTGCCTGGGCCCCCAGGCGGGGAGGGAGGCCAGCGGACACGCCCCGTCACGCGTGCGGGAGCCTGGTGTCATCGCACCGGAAGCCCTGAGCCTGGCAAATGTCAGAGGATGCACTTAGCACCCGCCAGCATCACCCCTCCCGCGAGGTGTCGGCACCCCTGGGTTAAGTGTCTCTGCGAGAAGGGAGCCTGCCAGGATTCCCGTGACCTTGGATCCTCTGTCTCCGCCTCAGGGTGGAACTCACGGCAAAGCTGGCTGGGGGTCGGGGGCCAGGGAAACCCCTGCGTGAGGTTCCTGGGTGTCCTGGGGGCCGGCCAGAGCCGGGCCACGGGGGGGGGGGGAAGCCCTTGGCCCTTCCACCCCAGAATTCCCCTTGAGGGGAGGGGCCCACCTGGCTTGCTTCCCGGGGGCTCCTCCCTCTGGGGTCCCTCTGCGGTGCCAGGGACGGCCCCTGAGCTGGCACGCCGCTCCCCCCAGCCCCGCCCGGGCGCCCTGAGCTCAGGCCTCCCGTGTCGCTCCGCTTCCGGGGGTGGGGTGGGGCAGGGCCGCCCTGCGCCCCGCCCCCCACGCCCCTCCATGCCTTTTCGCCCCCAGAGCCCGTCCGCGCAGCCTGCGGTTGGTCGCCCTCCTTGTCATTTAGCTGTTCCGAGCCAGCGATCGGAGGCAGCACAAACTGTGGCATTTGCTGAGCGTAAAAATTCAATTAATTCCAGAAGGCAGATTAAATATAAGTGAGTTTTAATAATTTGCTGTAAAGTCGGAGGATTACCGTGGGCACGGGGAGGGAAGCCACACATGCGTGCTCGAGCGGGCTGGCACAGTCATGGGGATGCCAGCCAGGGCGCTTCCCCGAGCCACTAATTCCTCCCAGCGGGGTGTGCCCCCAGCTCTCCGGCGGCCAACTTCCTGCCAGAGGGGCGTCCTGGGGCCTCCCTCCCGCTGGAAGTCTGAAGGCCAGCGGGCCTCGGTTCCCTGCCGCCGCATCCCACCCTCCAGGCCAGCAGGCTGCTGCGTGCCCATGTGGGCAGCCCTGGCCACGTGTGCCCTGTCCCCCGAGCTCCCCTTCCTCTGCCTGTCTCCAGGGTCCCCCGCAGTGGACGGCCTGTCTGGGCCTCAGGTGGGCCTGCGGTCATAACTGACTTGAGTTGCGTGAGAGTCTCACCAGGCTGGAGCGCTTCGGGACGATCGTGGCTCACCACAGCCTCGACCTCCTGGGCTCGAGTGATCCTCCCACCTCAGCCTCCCGAGCAGCTGGCGCTACGGGCAG
>NW_007099127.1:0-431 GCF_000164805.1 Carlito syrichta | reverse complement strand
GCCCTGGGCGCGCCACCCTCCCCAAGAGGCCGGGCGGCCCGGGCCGGCTCCCTGCGTCCAGGCGGGCAGGAGGGATTCCCGGTGGGCCTCCCAGCTGAGAACTGGCTAGCCGGGCTGTGCATATGGCACGCAGGCTGGGATGCTGGCTACCACCAGGATGAACACCTGCAGGCGAGCGCCACCGCCAAGCGCGCTCGCCCCGCCTCCCCGCCCCGCCGCCTCTAATGCCCTAATTATGCCGTGTTTGTTTCAGTAATTTACACTCTCCGGGTACTGCTCCATCAATAATGAATGCATTACCTGTCTCGGGAAGGTTTGGGAGATCCGGGCCGCGGCTCGGAGCGTGCCCTCGAAGCCGCCGCAGGACCGGGGGCAGCGGCGCGGCCCCTCCCCGGCCCCCTCCCCTCCCGGCGCCCAGCCCTCCTCAGATG
>NW_007099126.1:0-412 GCF_000164805.1 Carlito syrichta | reverse complement strand
AGACTCCAACTCAAAAAAAAAAAAAAAAGAACTTAGACGCTTCAAGTTGAAGCTGTGGGGCAAGGAGGTCAACCCACATATGTTTCTAGAAAGCAAGAAACCATCAGTGGAAATGAACTGCATCTTCTCTGTGGTGACTCGCTGGGGCATGGCCTCTGTGTGTTTCATCTGTTCTCTTCTCTAATGAGTGTTCATACGTGGCACGATGAAACACAAGATGGGGATTGGTGACAGAGAACAGGTGAAGAGAAGTGTCTTTCTGGTCAGTCTTTGGCATTATGCAAAGTTCTTCCTTTTTTTTTAGAAAGCAGGATTTACTGAGGACAGAAAAGCTCCTACAATGGGAGGGGACCCAAAGAGGTTGCTCAAAGTATTTCCTTTTATAGAAAGATTGATAGACTCTTTTTTTTTT
>NW_007099125.1:0-595 GCF_000164805.1 Carlito syrichta | reverse complement strand
GAAGGAAGGAAGGAAGGAAAGAAAGAAAGAAAGAAAGAAAGAAAGAAAGAAAGAAAGAAAGAAAGAAAGAAAGAAAGAAAGAAATTCATTCTCCTGCAAACTTTCTGCCCTCAGTCCTTCCCAGACCCAGCTCAGCACCTTCTAGCCCCAACCCTTCCCCAATGGCTGCCCTGCTTTGATGTGGGAATTCCCGAGGTTTCCTGGCCAGGTTCCTGCCGGCTCTCCTCTCTGAAGTGATAAATGTACCCCAGGCAGATTGACCCTCCACCTCAACAACGAGCACTTTCAGCCAAGAAAGACCAGGGACACATCCCTCACCTGGGGATATTTCTTCTCCCCAATCCCATTTTTCTTGTATCTAAATCCATTTTCCCTGTGAACACACCACAGGCAGTGGAGAATCTGTGTACAACTCTGATGGTTTGTAAGACAGGGTCTGGCTCTGTGGCCCAGGCTAGGACCCAGGGACACGACAGTCATTCATCATCAGCCTCAAAATCTTAAACTCCAGTGATATTCCTGCCTCAGCTTCCATAGGGGCCAGGACTACAGGCACCTCGACCCCAGATCACCTGTTGGGATGGGCGCAGAGTTG
>NW_007099124.1:0-430 GCF_000164805.1 Carlito syrichta | reverse complement strand
AAAACCCATAATGAAAATATCCGTCACAATAGAAAACATCAGAGAAGAGAGAGGATCACTGGATGCCTGTCACAGAGGACATCTACTATGGAAAAGGGCTAGTAATATGAGCACCAATCACAGGGAAGGTTCATTCACTGGGACTCACATTTTAGAGGAGGTCCATTCACTCAGGCATCCATCATAGAGGAATGACAGTCATTAGGATATATTTCAAAGACGAGGGCCAGTCACTGAGGCAATCAATGACAGAGGCAAAGTTACTCAATGACAGAGAAGAGTCAGTCATGGGAACAACCATTCCAGAGGATAGATAGTCACTGGGACACATGTCACAGATGATAACCAGTCCCTGGGGCAAGCATCAGAGAGGACAGATAGTCAAAGGGATCACCCATCAAAGAGGAGACCCAGTCACTGAGGAATACAT
>NW_007099123.1:0-613 GCF_000164805.1 Carlito syrichta | reverse complement strand
CGCCTGCTCCTCCTCTCGACGGCATGCAGCAGGGTGTCCTGGGAGCTGCGGCCTGTGCAGCCCATCCGCGCTGGGCCGCCCGGTCTCCCTGCCTCCCTGCCTCTGTGCCTCAGGGAGTCCGGTCCGGGCCTGCTGGGCCACAGTTCTGTCACTGGCCCTGCCCTCCCTGCAGACCCGAGAGGGGGTGCCTGCCCGGCCCCGGGCTCTGGGGACAGCCAGGGTCCTCTGGTCACCTGGACGTGGCCCCGGAGGAGCGACAGCCTTTCGCATGTCCCCGCTCCTGGCGGGTCTCTCGGGGCCCTTCCTTCCTGGTGCCCTGGAAGCCGTGGCCCCAGCCTAGACTCTGTGCCCGGTGCTGGAGCCCCCCGGAGGACCCCGAGACCCACGCTGACATCCGCCCAGCCTCTGCCCGCTGTCCCCACGCAGGCCTTGGGGTCCCCACCATGCATGGCTGCAGGGTCCCCGGGAGATCCCCAGGTCTAATATTGAATAGACGGCGGCGACCACTCGCACGTCCTCGCTGACGGCTCAGACCCTGCATTGCTGGCGACACCCTGAGGTGCTGCCAGGACAGCCCAGACACCCCCGCGGGCCCTGCCGGCGGCCCCCCGGG
>NW_007099122.1:0-455 GCF_000164805.1 Carlito syrichta | reverse complement strand
CGAGGGCCCGGCCTCGCCGGAGCGGGTGGGAGTCTCTCCCGCTCCGTGGCGCTTCCAGGGCGTGGGGTTTGGGGGCTTGTTGTGTTTCACGAAAAGTTCATTTGTGACGGATGATTCGATTAGGAAGCCCGCCAGGCGCGGTGACGCCTTTTTAGAAGGGCAGAAATAACCTAATAAGTCAGATTCGATTTGGCCAGACGGAGTCTGTACGTTTTCCAGGGGAACTGACGGGCCCGTGGGGCTGAGATCAGGAGGCTGAGGCTGGAGGCAGAGGGGTCGAGGTCCAGCCAGGGAGGCTGCCCCGCCCACCTGTGTGCCCGCCCAGCTGGGCCTCCGGCCTCCCTCCCCTGGGCCCCCCTTCCTCGGGGCTGAGCCTCCCTTGCCTCGACGGAGGCCAGCAGGGCCCCAGGGCGGGCGGGTCTGTCACCCCAGCTGGAGGCAGGGAGGCTCCTGCG
>NW_007099121.1:0-451 GCF_000164805.1 Carlito syrichta | reverse complement strand
ACGGCCACTGCACTCCAGTTTGGGCGACTGAGTGAGACTCCAACTCAAAAAAAAAAAAAAAAGAAAGAAAAAAAAAAAAAAACACAAGCCCTTTGGCCCCTTCACAGTACATATCTGGAGTCCACTGGGAGGCAGATGTTTTGCTGGGTACACACTTCAGAATTAGGATTTTGTTTATTTCTTTTTAAGTAAAAGAAAGTATTTTAAGTAAAAGGAAGGAGGTGAGATGATCTTTATGCAGATTCTGAAAATTCCAGTTTGATATATAATATTTTTTTATCCCTTTGCCCCTTTCTTTGTTTTCTTAATTTTTTATTTTAAATATGTGGGGTACAATTCAGGGTTAGGTATACAAATGTTCGTTATACAGGTATCCTTACCTTTGCCCCTTTCTATACTTTTTTTTTTACTAGGGATCATCTTTTTTTTTTTTTTTTTTTTTTTTTTTTTT
>NW_007099120.1:0-412 GCF_000164805.1 Carlito syrichta | reverse complement strand
GTGAGTTGCCCACACGTTCCCACCCCCCTGAAAGTTTGAGAGTCATGCTCTCCCTTTCCCTGAGGTGGCTTCTGGGAGGAGTGAGCACATCCACCCTGGGGAACAAGATGGGCAGAGGTTTAGGCACATCCGTGAAGACAACGCCTGCAAATGTTGCTCCCCATCGGCAGGGCTCAGCAGGCGAATCTGGCCCCCCTCTCCATGGTACCGGGTCAACAGAAGGTAATGGGCCTCGACCTCAGGCCCTGAGTGGTGTGTGGATGCCAGGTGTGGGGTCTCACACCAGTCATCCCGGTGAACTGGGGACTGGGGCAAAAGGATGGCCTGAGTCTACAAGTTTGGGGGATGGGGTACAGCAGAACAATCATGACTCCCAAGGTTTCGACCTATGGGGCTCAGGAGGTCCTCCCGC
>NW_007099119.1:0-434 GCF_000164805.1 Carlito syrichta | reverse complement strand
TGTAAAGATCACTAGTAGAGAAAGGGACATAAACCATAAAGGGCTGGCCCCCCCCAAACCTTCCGTGTCTAGTCCCGGGGCCAGTCTCAGCGGGAGGACTGTGGAAGCTTGTGGTTCTGAGTTCCCTGAAGATGAGTCAGGGCTAGTCGGTTTATCAGGGGAGGTTGGGCCCTCAGGAGAAGCATGGGGAAGAGGGGGATAAAGGAGCTGATACGAGGACCCATTCCTGGTGAGTGACGAGCTGAGAACCTTGTGGGCCCCCTGCTCCCACTCAGATGTAGAGTAGGGTAGGGGAATCTCATCGTCCTCCAGTGGGCTCTGGAAGACAGGAGGTTTGGCTTTGGAGTTTCAGCTTTTGGAGTTTCCTGTAGGGCTAAAACATGAGAAGAATTAGCTTTCTTTTTGGCTTTCTTCATCCATGATGGCTGCTGCAT
>NW_007099118.1:0-436 GCF_000164805.1 Carlito syrichta | reverse complement strand
GTCCTCGGGCCCTCGGGGCACCCACCCCAGGGCAGGGCCCCGCGAGTGTGCTCCCCCAGGCGGGGGTGCTGCGGCCTCTGGGTCTCTCCGCCCCGTCACTGCGCGTCGTGAGTGGGGGGATTGCCGCGCCGCCATCCTCTCGAGGTCAGAGCCGCGGTCTCCTCCACGAATGCACATTCCCCCACACCCCGTTCCTTCACTCAAGGACTGTTGGATCCATTGCGGGACAAGGGAGTGACCCCAGGGGAGCCAGGTAGCAAGGGGCCCTGTGGGGAGCCTCAGGCCGCCCGCGGCCATGGGGGTGACCGGCCCAGTTCCCCAGCTCTGGCCGTCTCCGGCCCTGTGGAGGGGGCCTGTGGCTAGGGGTCCCCGGCATCCTCCCTGTGGCCCTCGGCCCCGGGCAGAGCCTCTGAGCTCTCCCAGGACTTGGAGGACA
>NW_007099117.1:0-657 GCF_000164805.1 Carlito syrichta | reverse complement strand
AGAGCCCAGCAGGTTGAGGCTGCGGTGGCCGGGAGCAGCCACTGCACTCTAGTCTGGGCAACAGAGTGAGACTCTAATTCAAAATAAATAAATAAATAAATAAAAATGTAAATCAAACTGTACAGCTTATATAATTTCTGCTTTTATAAACTCCCTGCTCACTCTGTTCAGGATCAAGAGTTCTTTGTGGCACTAAGCCCACTCTCGACTGCCGGCTAATAAAGGACTCGAAAATTGGACCCTCTGCATGTTTCTCTCCTTTCTCACAACCCGGCAATAACAAACTCAAAAAGCAAAAAAAGGAAAGAAAGAAAAAGAGAAAAAGAACAAAAATACTTTGTGCTTTAAAACAAATTCTGAGCCGGGCTCGGTGGCTCAGCCTGTAATCCCGCGCCTTTGGGAGGCTGAGGTGAGTGGATTGCCCGAGCCCGCGGGTTCAAGACCCGCCTGGGCAACTTGGCGAGACCTCATCTCTACAATAAATCAAAAAATTAGCCGGTCGTGGTAGCGCGCACCTGTAGTTCCAGCTGCTTGGAAGGCTGAGGCGGAAGGATCGCCGGAGCCCAGCAGGTTGAGGCTGCGGTGGCTGGGAGCGGCCACTGCACTCCAGTCTGGGTGACAGAGTGAGACTCCAACTCAAAAAAAACCCAAAAAAAA
>NW_007099116.1:0-465 GCF_000164805.1 Carlito syrichta | reverse complement strand
GCGGGTCCGAGACCCGCCTGGGCAGCTTGGCCAGGCCTCGTCTCTGCAATCGAATCACAAAAACTAGCCGGGCGTGGTGGCGCGCGCCTGTGGTTCCAGCTACTTGCAAGGCTGAGGTGGGAGGATCGCCGGAGCCCAGCCGGCCGACCCGGGAGTGGCCGTGAGCGAGACTCCAACTCAAAACAAACAAACAAAAAGAGCCGGACATGGTGGCGTGCGCCTGTGGTCCCAGCTGCTGGGGAGGCTGAGGAGGGAGGATCGCCTGAGCCCAGCAGGTCCAGGCTGTGGTGGCCATGAGCGTGCTGCTGTACTCCAGCCTGGGCCACGGAGACTCGGACTCAAGAACTGAACAAGGCCAGGCTCGGTGGCTCAGCCTGTAATCCCAGCACTTTGGGAGGCCGAGGTGAGCGGATGGCCTGAGCCCGCGGGTTCGAGACCCGCCTGGGCAACTTGGCGAGACCTCAT
>NW_007099115.1:0-699 GCF_000164805.1 Carlito syrichta | reverse complement strand
CTCACCTCAGCCTCCCAAAGGCGCGGGATTACAGGCTGAGCCACCGAGCCCGGTTTGTGATCCCTTTTTAACAGAAATTCTTGGAGCACCCAGAATTGTACGTGCCACCCCTGGCACCCCATCCTCTCCCACTCGCTGACATGATCCCCAAGAAGCTGACGTTGGCACAGTTGAAGAGTCGCTTCCCTAAGTGCGCTGAGCTGCAGGGCTACTGCCCAGTAACCTACCAGGATGGGAAACAAAGGTAAGTCCTCACCTGGTGGGAGGAGGGACCCATAGCTCCCCCAGAACCACTGGGTCACAGTACAAGCTTCACATTCTGGTCAAAAGGTCGCTACCATTTGGTTAGAAATATTTTTCTTGAGCTGCCTGGGTGGAAAAATAAAATTTTTTGACATTTTATTTCACAGTACTGCATATTAATTCTACAATAAGGTTTTTTGGTGATTTTTTGGTCTTTCAGATATGAAGCCCTCGTGCCTGGTAACATTAACTTTGCGTTAGAATATCGTGATCGTATATACATTTGTGAGAGTAAAGAAAAACTCCAGAAATTTTTGAGGTAAGATCATTCACAAAATCACAAATATGTATTAAGTATCTTCTGTGTGTCATGCAATAGGCTGGGAACTTAGGAGGGGAGGGGAGGGGTGTGTGTGTGTGTGTGTGTGTGTGTGTGTGTGTGTGTGTGTGTGTGTG
>NW_007099114.1:0-517 GCF_000164805.1 Carlito syrichta | reverse complement strand
TTGGAAGAGGCTCCTACATGATATGAATAGAAAAGATAAAAATTCAAGAGAAATGAGAAAGCACATTTCCAGAAGAGAAGTCTTGAGCAAGTGTGTGAAGTCTTCATTTGCTACCTCCAGCACCCTGCCAAGTTTAGGGAACCTTCAAAAATGCTTCATCAGTCTATTTAGCTAGCTAGCTAGCTAGCTAACAACCACTTATCATATACTCATATTTATAGCCCTATCTTTCTATATCTCTATCCATAAAGAATTAATATAAACAAATAGGCAGTTAGACAAACAGAATTCTTAATATGATATTTTTGATATTTTTTTGGGGGGGGACAATTCTCATAAGGAGAATTGAGTTAATGATAATAATAATAACATTTAAATTTTAGTGACTGTATATTGTATTTTAGGCATGGCCCACAGTTTCCAATGTTTTGTAAACATCTTCAAAAATATCACATACAAGATACCCAATCTTGCCGACATCCTCGCCTCACGCAATTTTCATAACTTCCTTTTAGAT
>NW_007099113.1:0-423 GCF_000164805.1 Carlito syrichta | reverse complement strand
GCTACCTAGCCAGCTGGGTAGCCAACTGGGTAGCTGATTAAGTCAGCTAGTTTAGTTAGCTGTCTAGCATGCTGGCTAGGTAGGTAGCTAGCTAGATAAGTCAGATTGCCAGCCCCCAGGCTAGCTGTTCAAGTCAGCTATTTAAGTCAGCAAGTTTACCTGCTGACTAGGTAGATAGCTAGCTAGTTAAGTGAGCTGGCTAGCCAGCTTGCTAGCTAAAGGCAGCTAGGTAATTCAGCTGGCTAGCCAGGTTGTTAGATAGGTAGCCAGCTATTGAAGGCAGCTGTCTAGTCAGCTGACTTGCTGGTTATGTGAGGTAGTTAAGTCACCTGGCAACCAGCTGGCTAGCTAGTTAAGTCAGTCCGTTAAGTCAGTTGGTTATCCAGCTGGTTAGCTAGGTAAAAAGTTAGTTGTCAGATGGCA
>NW_007099112.1:0-451 GCF_000164805.1 Carlito syrichta | reverse complement strand
GGAACGGGGAAACACCCGATATCAACAGGGTGTCTGAATGAAACGCAATTGTATACCTAACCCTTAACTATACCCCACAACTTCACAATAAAAAAAAAAGTTAAAAAAAAAAAAAGAAATAAGTCAATAAGGTCAAAGTTGAAAAGTTACAGTTTTGAGGACAGGGGAAATATTTCAAGAGGGCCAAATGTAAGAGATAAGCTAAAGATCTGAGAGTTACTATCAAAGGTCTTGTCTTAATAAGAGACAGACCATTCAAAATTTGAAAAGTAAGGGAAATGGAAACAAATTGACATGTTTAGGAGGTAAAGGCAACCTGGGGGGCCTTAACTGGGGGTCAGAGAAGGGCCAATGGAAGTTAAAAAGGGAACAGATATTCTCTAAAATAACTTCCAGATCCAGTAGTCTACAGTTCTATCATCTTTACATTGTCTTTTTTTTTTTTTTTTTT
>NW_007099111.1:0-539 GCF_000164805.1 Carlito syrichta | reverse complement strand
ACTTGGCGAGACCTCGTCTCTACAATAAATCAAAAAATTAGCTGGGCGTGGTGGCACACGCCTGGAGTTCCAGCTACTTGGAAGGCTGAGGCGGAAGAATCTCCTGAGCCCAGCAGGTTGAGGCTGCGGTGGCCGTCAGTGTGCCACGGTACTCCAGCCTGGCCGACAGAGTGACTTCGACTCAAAAAAAAAACCCTCTTTACAATCTTAGGAGGTGGACACTAAGTTATTCTCATTTCACAGGTAAGTAAACAAAGAGACAATGGGCAACTCACCCAAGATCACAGTGGCTCATGCCTGGAATCCCAGCACTTTGGGAGGCAGAAGCGAGAGGATTGCCTGAGCCCAGGGGTTTGAGAGCAGTCTGGGCAACATGGCAAGAACTCATTTCTTTCTTTCTTTTTTTTTTTTTGAGTCGGAGTCTCACTACGTCGCCCAGAATGGAGTGCAGTGGCCGCTCCCGGCCACCGCAGCCTCGACCAGCTGGACTCCGGCGATCCTTCTGCCTCAGCCTTCCAAGTGGCTGGAACTACAGGCGC
>NW_007099110.1:0-412 GCF_000164805.1 Carlito syrichta | reverse complement strand
GAGTGAGACTCCAACTCAAAAAAAAAAAAAACACAAAAACAACTATGGCAAAAATTTTTGTAAAACTATGGTATATGTCACAAAGAAGGACAAAATTAAGGACTTTGTAGCAATTTAGATGGATTTAGGGTCCATTGTACTCAGTGATCTATCAAAGAAACAAAAAACTAAGTACCACATGTTCTCACTCATAAGTGAACTTTGAACAATTATCATAATACTATAAGAAGGATCAGTCAGGCTCAGTGGCTCAGCCTGTAATCCCGCGCCTTTGGGAGGCTAAGGGGAATGGATTGCCTGAGCCCCGGGGTTTGAGACCCGCCTGGGCAACGAGACCTCATCTCTACAATATATCAAAAAATCAGCCGGGCGTGGTAGCGCATGCCCGTAATTCCGGCTACTTGGAAGGCTG
>NW_007099109.1:0-2331 GCF_000164805.1 Carlito syrichta | reverse complement strand
ACTGGCTAGCTAGTTAAGCCACCTAGTTAAGTCAGCTGGATATACAGCTTGCCAGCTAGGAAGCTTGCTATTTACCTCAGTTGTCTAGTCAGCTGGCTAGCTTGTTAAATCACCTATTAAAGTCAGCTAACTAGCTAACTTGCTAGCTATAGGGCTATCTAGTTAATTCAACTGTCTAGTAGACAGGCCAGCTATTTAAGTCAGCTAATTAAGTCAGCTGGCTAGCCAGCTGGCTAGCTAGGTAGCGAGCATTTTAAGGCAGCTGTCTAGCCAGGCGGATAGCTAATCAAGTCAGCTAGTTAAGTCTGCTGACTAGCCAGCTAGCTAGCTAGGTAGAGAGCTATTTAATTCAACTGGGGAGTCAGCTGGCTAACTAGTTAAGTGAGCTATCTGGGTCAGCTTGATAGCTGGTTAAGTCAAGTAGTTAAGTCAGTTGGCTAACCAGCTAGATAGCTAGGTACCAAGCTAGTTAAGTCAGCTAGCTAGCCAGTTTGCTGCCTAGTAAAGTCAGCTAGTTAATTCATCTGGCTTCCCATTTGGCTAGGTAAGTACCTAGCTAGTTAAGTCAGCTGGCTAGCCAGCTGGCTAGCTGGTTAATTCAGCTAGTCAATTCAGTTAGCCAGACAGCTGGCTAGCTAGTTAAATCAGACAGATAAGTCAACTGGATAGCTTCTTGCGTCAGTTATTTAAATCAGCTGGCTACCCAGCTGCCTATCTTGGTAGCTAACTACTTAAGTCGGCTGACTAGCCAGCTGTCTAGCTAGTTAAGTCATCTAGTTAAGACAGCTCGCTAGCCAGCTGGCTAGCTAGGTAGCTAGGTAGTTAATACAGTGGGCAAGCCAGCTTGCTAGTTAAGTCGGCTGCCTAGCCAGCTGGCTAGCTAGAGATGTCAGCTAGTTAAGTCAGCTGGCTACCAGCCAGCTAACTAGTTATGTCAGCTAGTTGAGTCAGCTGGCTAGCCAACTGGTTAGCTGGATAAGTGAGCTAGTTAATTCAAGTGACAAGCCAACTGGCTAGCTGGGTAGCTACATAGTTAATTCACCTGGCTAGCCAGCTGGCTAGCTGGTTAGGTCAGCTAGGTAAGTCAGCTGGCTAGCCACCTAGCTAGGTAGGTAACTATTAATTAAATCAGCTGGTTAGCCAGCTGTCAAGCTAGTTAAGTAAGTTAGTTAAGTGAGTGGCTAGCCAGCTGGCTAGCTGGGTGGCTAGCTAGTTAAGTCAGCTAGGTAATTCATCAGGCTTCCCAGCTGCCTAGGTAGGTAGCTAGGTAGTTAAGTCAGCTGGCTAGCCAGCTGGCTAGCTGGTTAATTCAGCTAGTTAATTCAGCTGGACACCCAGCTGGCTAGCTAGTTAAATCAGATAAATAAGTCAGCTGGCTAGATAGTTGATTCAGTCTGTTAAGTCAGCTGGCTAGCCAGCTGCCTATCTGGGTAGCTAACTACTTAAGTCAGCTTACTGGCCAGCTGGCTAGCTAGTTAAGTCACCTAGTTAAGTCAGCTCACGAGTCAGCTAGTTAGCTAGGTAGCTAGGTATTTAATTCAGTGGGTAAGCCAGTGGTATACATCGGTAGCTAGCTAGTTAAGTCAGCTAGGTAATTCATCTGACTTCCCAGCTGGCTAGGTAGGCAGCTAGCAAGTTCAGTCGGCTGGCTAGCCAGCTGGCTAGCGGGTTAATTCAGCTAGCTAATTCAGCTGCACAGCCAGCTGGCTAGCTAGTTAAATCAGATAAATAAGTCACCTGGCTAAATAGTTGATTCAGTCCGTTAAGTCAGCGGGCTTGGCAGCTGCCTATCTGGGTAGCTAAATACTTAAGTCAGCTGACTGACCAGCTGTCTAGCTAGTTAAGTCACCTAGTTAAGTCAGCTCACGAGCCAGCTAGTTAGTTAAGTAGCTAGGTATTTAATTCAGTGGGTAAGCCAGCGGTATACATCGGTAGCTAACTAATTAAGTCAGCTGGCTAGCCATCTAGCTAGCTAGATACGTCAGCTAGCTAAATCATTTTGCAAGTCAGCTGGCTAACTAGTTCTGACAGCTAGTTGATTCAGCTGGCTAGCCAGCTGGCTAGATGGATAAGTGAGCTAATTAATTCAAGTGGCAAGTCAACTGGCTAGCTAGCTAGCTACATAGATAATTCATCTGGCTAGCAAGCTGGCTGTCTGGTTAAGTCAGCTAGTTAAGTCAGCTGGCTAGCCAACTGCTAGCTTGTTAATTCAGCTAGTTACTTCAGCTGGACAGCCAGCTGGCTAGCTCGTTAAATCAGATAAATAAGTCAGCTGGCTAGATAGTTGATTCAGTTCATTAAGTAAGCTGGCTAGTCAGCTGCCTATCTGGG
>NW_007099108.1:0-413 GCF_000164805.1 Carlito syrichta | reverse complement strand
TTTTTTCCTTTTTTCCTTTCTTTCTTTGAATTGGAGTGTCACTTCATTTTCCAGCCTGGAGGTCAATGGCTGGTTTCTGGCCACTGCATCCTTGGCCCACCAGGTAACAGCAAAACTTTCCCCAGCCTTCTGAGTAGCCGGAAAGACAGGCATTCATCAACATTCCAGGGTCATTTGGGATGGAATGTAGAGACGAGGTCTCACCAATGTGCCCAGGTGGGTCTCCACATGTGGGCTCGGCCCAGTCACTGGCCTTGGCTTCCCAAAGCACTGGGATGACAAGGCTGAGCCCCCAAGCAAGGCCTCTATCCTTCATCAAAAACGATGCTGAAGGCCTGGCATGGTGGCCCACGCCTGGAATGTGAGCACTCTGAGAAGTCAAGGCAGGAGTATGGCAGGAGCCCAGGAGCCCA
>NW_007099107.1:0-487 GCF_000164805.1 Carlito syrichta | reverse complement strand
CAGCCTTGAAGGATATATACTCAGATTTTTAAAAGTTCCGTGAGCTTCTCAATTTTTCATTCTCTTTTAAGATATTAGATATCATGCCCTTTAAAAGTTTAAGAACCCTAAAAAGAATCAAACCGATTAAACAATAACATAACTGCCTACCAGAACAAAGCTCAACATTCTTTAAAGGAATACAACAACAAAATAGAGTACTCAAGAACATAAAATTTACAATGTTCAGTATCTAATTAAAAATTACAAGCTGGGTGCAGTGGTTCATGCCTATAATCCCAGTACTTTGGGAGACAGAGACGAGAGGATTGCCTGAGTTCAGGGGTTCGAGGCCAGCCTGGGCAACATGGTGAGACTTCATCTCTACAATAAATCAAAAAATTATCTGGGCATGGTGGTGCACGCCTGTAGTCCCAGCTACTGGGAAGGCTGAAGCAGAAGGCTCAGCTGAGCCCAGCAGGTCAAGGCTGCTGCGAGCATGCCCTTG
>NW_007099106.1:0-439 GCF_000164805.1 Carlito syrichta | reverse complement strand
CAGGTGGGTCTCAACCCCGCGGGCTTAGGCAATCCACTCACCTCAGACTCCCAAAGGCGCGAGATTACAGGCTGAGCCACCGAGCCCAGCTGGAGTTATCTTTTCTTTACTGGATCATTCTGGGTATCAAAAAAGCTAATATAGGTAAATGTAACTGACAAACTGTAAAGTGCCTGGAAAATGCTAGTTGTTGCTATTCTTCCAATGACTCTCCCAGCTTCATCCTAGATGAAGCTATACTTCCAGGCAGAACAGTGGCTAAGGTGCTTCTGCTTGAGAGGCATGAGAATGGGGGAACTGATTTCTTGAGAAGTCTGATTGGGATTGGGGCTAATTCCTTTCTAGGAAAATGCCACCCTTATCCTACTCCACATCGTATAAAAAACTATGGACAGCCGGGCTCGGTGGCTCAGCCTGTAATCCCAAGCCTTTGGGAGGC
>NW_007099105.1:0-469 GCF_000164805.1 Carlito syrichta | reverse complement strand
CCATTCTTACTGGGGTTAGGTGGTATCTCAATGTGGTTTTTATTTGCATTTCTCTGATGACTAGTGAGGCTGAGCACTTTTTCATGTGTCTGTTGGCTGCCCATATATCTTCTTTTGGGACGTGTCTATTCATGTCTTTTGCCCACTTTTTTAATGGGGCTGTTTTTGTTTTTTGTTTTTCCTTTCAGCCTGTTTGAATTCCTTGTAAATTCTGGGTGTTAGGCCTTTGTCAGATATACAGTTGGCAAATATTTTTTTCCATTCTATGGCCTGTCTCTTGATGGTTTATTTTGCTTTGCAGAAGCTTTTCCGTTTGATGAGGTCCCACTTGTCTATCTTATCTCTTATGGCATGGACACTTGGGGTTTTGATTAGGAATTGATTGCCAGTTCCAATTTCCATAAGGTTGTCTCCTGCATTTTCTAAGGTTCTCATAGTTTGAGGTTTTATGTTTAGGTCTTTGATTCAT
>NW_007099104.1:0-421 GCF_000164805.1 Carlito syrichta | reverse complement strand
TCAGGCGATCCACTCACCTCAGCCTCCCAAAGGCGCGGGATTACAGGCTGAGCCACCAAGACCGGCTGGAAAGTGAAAAATTTTATGGTCACAAAGGTGTGAATAGATACCAACAGAACACTCCACCCAACAACCATGGAATATACATTCTGCTCATCACCACATGTAACATACTCCAAGGTCAACCACATCCTGAGGCATATATCAAGCATAAACAAATTCCATAAGATAGAAATGCTACCATGGGCTGGGCGTGGTGGCTCAAGTTTGTAATACCAGTACTCTGGGAGGCTGAGGTGAGAGGATTGCCTGAGCCCACAAGTTCAAGACCAGCCTGGGCAACTTGGTGAGACCTCATCTCTAAAATAAATGAATAAATTAGCCAGGCATGGTAGCACATGCCTGTAGTTTCAGCTACTTG
>NW_007099103.1:0-479 GCF_000164805.1 Carlito syrichta | reverse complement strand
CATCTCTACAGTAAACTAAAAAAAAAAAAAAAAGAATTAGCTGGGCATGATGGCACCCACATGTGGTTCCAGCTATCTGGAAGGCTGAGGCGGAAGGATCACCTAAGCCCAGCAGGTCGAGGCTGGGTGGCCATGAGCATGCCACTGCACTCTAGCCTGGGTGACAGAGTGAGGCTCCAACTCAAAAAACAAACAAACAGAAAAACACTGCCTCACTTCAGCCTCACAGTAACTAACCCAGGTGGTAAGTACTGTTATCGTGCCCCCTGGCACATGAGGAAATCTAGAAAACAGTTTGAAGCCGGGCTCGGTGGCTCAACCTGTAATCCCGTGCCTTGGGAGGCTGAGGTAAGTGGGTTGCCTGAACTCGCAGGTTCGAGACCCGCCTGGGCAACTTGGTGACACCTCATCTCTACAACAAATCAAAAAATCAGCCAGGCGTGGTAGCGCACGCCTATAGTTCCAGCTACTCGGAAGGC
>NW_007099102.1:0-418 GCF_000164805.1 Carlito syrichta | reverse complement strand
TGCCCAGGCGGGTCTCGAACCCTTAGGCTCAGGCAATCCACTCACCTCAGCCTCCCAATGCGTGGGATTACAGGCTGAGCCACTGAGCCTGGCTTGCATTCCATTTAATTCCTCTATTGGTTTTCTAGCTACAACTCTTTTTATAATATTTTTAGTGGTCACTCTTAGGATTACAGAATGTAAATTCAAATTTATTCCAATATACTTTGAAAACATATTGAATTACTTAAGGTATAAATACAGACTATTTCATTTATCCTGTGCTTCAACCTGTATTTTTGTTGTCATATGTATCATCTCTGTATACACTGTGGACACATCAATATAATATTACTATATTTCTTTTCTTTTCTTTTGTTTTTTTTGAGTTGGAGTCTCACTCTGCCGCCCAGACTGGAGTGCAGTGGCCGCTCACGGC
>NW_007099101.1:0-439 GCF_000164805.1 Carlito syrichta | reverse complement strand
AACCTAACATCTTTTTTTTTAGGCCCTAGCGAGATTTTAACCTAACAACACTACTTTTACCCAACACATAGGAATTATAGTTGGGATGAAGTGAACAACATTGGAATCCTTAAGGATAAAGATCTTAAAAGTTCTACAATAAAGAAGTCTTCACCTATTGATACTTCTAGCTAGTTTAGCCTTTTGCTTGATTTATGGTTGACAGAGTGAACAATCTCACTACCATTCCAAAACTACCTGAGCAAACTATGTAATCTCACCTGACGTACAAGATGCAACAATTATAACTATTAAAAACTTCAATTTAGTGTTAACTAACCTTTTAATGTAAATACTTACCGAAAACAACCATCAGCCTGAGCATAATCTAATGCATTCCATCCATTGATATCTTTATAAAAGACATCGACCGCTTGCTGAAGAAGAAGGTGGACAGTAC
>NW_007099100.1:0-545 GCF_000164805.1 Carlito syrichta | reverse complement strand
GCTGGGTGGCAGGGATGGTGGTGGTGGCAGTGGTGGTGATTATTATTAATTGGAGTTGGAATCTCGCTCTGTCACCCAGGTCTTCGTGCAGGGCCATGCTCAAGTCCTCTGCAGACTCCACCTGCCAGGCTGAGGCAATCATCCCACAATGGCTCCCCAAGTGGCTGGAATCACAAACCTGTGACGTCATGCCTGGCTAATCTTTGGATTCATTTTTGATGGCCAAGACAAAGTCTCTCCCAGTGTTCCAGACTGTTCTTGAACCCAGAGACTCAGGCAGTTCACCCGCCTCGACATCTGAAGGGCCAAGATGAGCCCCAGAGCCTGGTATGGGGTTGTGGTGATGGTGGTTGGTATCATCATACTGAGTCAGAATCAGGCTCTGTGGCCCAGTCCAGAGCACAAGGGTGTGCTCTCAGCCACTACAGTCTCCACTGGCTGGACTCCAGTGATCCTCCCTCTGTGGCCTCACAGGTGGGTGGAACAACATGTGTGTGCCACCCAGCTCGACTTATTTCTTTGGCTTTTTGTAGAAATGACATCTC
>NW_007099099.1:0-459 GCF_000164805.1 Carlito syrichta | reverse complement strand
TGGGCTCGGACACGCGGCCGCTCGGGGCTGGGCTGGGCCCCGCGGAGGCGGACCGGCCGGCTCCAGGAAGGGGAGGGGGCTTCTCCTCCCCGGGTGTGGCCTTCGCAGGCCAACGGGCCGAACTGCCTGGGGCGAGGCCGTGGAGGGCCTGGCGCCGGCGCCAGCCGGAGGGAGACGCCCCCGGGCAGGCGGAGGCAGGCTCCCCTCGGGGTCTCCGAGGCGGCTCTGGGGAAGGGGAAGGGGTGGTCTAAGGACTCCGTCCCCTCAGTCACCTGGAACGGCTTTTTAGCCCGGGGAGCCAGCTCTGCGGGCCGAGCGGGCCGGGCGCACACGTCTTCTTACGACCTCCCATTGTGCAGATAAGGGCGACGGAGTCCCGAAGGGAGTCCGACCAAGGCTGAGGAGGGGGTCCAGGACAAAGATATTTGGGGGTCCTGGACAGGTGCGGAGTACCGGGGG
>NW_007099098.1:0-429 GCF_000164805.1 Carlito syrichta | reverse complement strand
CCCGCGGGCTCAGGCAATCCACTCACCTCAGCCTCCCAAAGGTGCGGGATTACAGGCTGAGCTACCGAGGCCGGCTGAGGTCTTGTTTTAATCTTTTGCATGTGGTCAGTCAGTTTTCCCAGCACCATTTACTGAATAGGTTCTCTTCTCCCAGGTGGTTGGTGGTGGAGTCTTTGTCGAAGATGAGTTGGTTGAGAAGTTGCTTCTGGAATCTCTATCCTGTTCCATTGGTCTATATACCTGTTCTCATACAATACCAGGCTGTTTTGATTATTGTAGCTTCATAATAAAGCTTATAGTCTCTGAGTGTGATACTTCCTGCCCTGTATTTTTTGTTTGTTTGTTTGTTTTGGTTTTGCTCAGGATTGTTTTGGCTATTCGTGGTCGTTTATGTTTCCATGTGAATTCCTTTTTTTTTTTTTTTTTTTT
>NW_007099097.1:0-458 GCF_000164805.1 Carlito syrichta | reverse complement strand
TAGCTAGCCAGGTGACTTAACAAGCTGACTTAACTAGTTAGCTAGCTAACATAACTAGCTGACTTAACAAACTAGCCAGCTGGCTATGCAGCTGACTTAACTGGCTGACTTTACTAGCTAGCCACTTGGCTTGCCAGCTGACTTAACTAGCTACCTACCTAGCTAGACATTTGGTTATCTAGCTGACATGGTTAGCTAATTTAACCAGTTAACCAGCCAGCTAAACAGCTGACATAACTAGCTAGCTACGTAGCTTGCCAGCTGGCTACCCAGTTGTCTTAAGTAGCTGACATAACCAGCTTGCTACTGGTTAGCCAGCAGACTCCACGAGCTGACTTAATTAGTTAGCCAGTTGACTTAAATAGCTCACTACATTGCTAGCCAACTGGCTAGCCAGATGACATAACTAGATGACTTAATTAGCTGCCAGGTGGCTATCCAGTTCTCTTAACTAGCTG
>NW_007099096.1:0-417 GCF_000164805.1 Carlito syrichta | reverse complement strand
CTTTCTATTATATTGCATTCCATTCCAATCCTCTCCATTCAATTCCATTCCATTCTACTCCATTACATGTCTTTCCTCTCCATTTTATTCCTCTCAATTTCATTACATTCCATTTCAGTCCACTCCATTCCATTTCAATCCACTCCATTGCTTTCCATTCCTCTCCGTTCCATTTCATTCCGTTCCATTCGACTCCATTCCATTCCACTACACTCCTTTCTATTATATTTCTCTCAATTCCATTTACTCCGTTCAATTCCTCTCCATTGCACGCCATTCCATTCTGATACATTCAAGTATAATCCATTCCTGTCCATTCTATTACATTCCAATCCTCTCCTTTGTATTCCTCTCCAATCCATTCCATTACTCTCTATTCCATTCCATTCCATTCCATTCCATTTCTCTCCATTCCAT
>NW_007099095.1:0-720 GCF_000164805.1 Carlito syrichta | reverse complement strand
CGGGCCCAGGCCTGGGCCGGCGTCGAGGACGGGGAAGTGCCGGGAAGGTCGCTGGCTTCGCCCCAGCCCCGCGGAGGCTCCAGCGCCGCCACCGTGGGCTGCTGGGCTTCCATGCCTCTGCCGGGCAGCCCTCCACGCACACCCTGGGTTAAAACCCCCGGGAGACTCGGCGCTGATTCTGGCGCGGAGGGCGCCGGCCGAGGCCGCTGCCGACTCACTTGAGGACCTCCCTGTCCTTCCCCAGCAGGGACTCGAGGTAGGCGTAGCCCAAGGCCCGGTAGAAGCAGTTCCCGTCGCCTCTGGTCTTGCGGATTGCAGTGAACCTCTTGCTCAGCTCCTGCGGGGGGGAGAGGGAGAGTGGGCGTCTAGGCGGCCAGGGTCTGGGCCGCGTGGGCGCTGAGCTGCCAGGGCCGTCCCCGGACCCCCGCTCCCTCCCCAGGCCGCTGTCCCCTCAGCCTCCCACCCTCGTCTGCTTCACAGGATGAAAGTCCGCCGCACACGTCCTGTGCCTCGGGCCTGCCCTGGGCGGCCTCCGGCCCGGGGGAGGAAGTGGGCGATCGGACAACCGCGGCCCGAGGACAGGGGGCGTGCCCAGCTGGGTGCCACGGGGCTGTGGCGTCGCCCCGGACCTTGGAAGTCAGGGCAGGCTTCCTGGAGCAGCAGGGGCTGGCTGGCGGGAGGGGGCCATGAGGGGACGGTGTGGGCAGGTGCAGCGAGGTG
>NW_007099094.1:0-431 GCF_000164805.1 Carlito syrichta | reverse complement strand
CACTTGAGCCCAGGAAGTCGAGTCTCCTGTGAACCATGATCATGCCACGGCACTCCAGCCCAGGTGACAGAGGGAGACCCTGACTCAAAACAAAGCCCAAAACAAAAAAAAGAACACCGAGGATGTCTCTCTCCCCACAGATGTCCCGAAGGGAAGACCACTCTGCAGGTGTGCAACGCCACGATGGACACGGTGTGTGGTCTGCCTGATCCAAGTAAGAGGGCTTTGGTTTTTTAATGTATATTTTTAATTGAAGTGAAACTTACATAATATAAAATGAACCACTTTTTTTGGAGTGGGAGTCTCATTCTGCCTCCCAGGCTGGAGTGCAGTGGCATGCCTATGGCCACTGAAGCCTTGACCTCCTGGGCTCAGGCCATCCTTCCACCTCAGCCTTCCAAGTAGCTGGAACTACAGATGCATGCCACCCT
>NW_007099093.1:0-428 GCF_000164805.1 Carlito syrichta | reverse complement strand
CCCGCGGGCTCAGGCCATCCACGCACCTCAGCCTCCCAAAGGCGCGGGATGACAGGCTGAGCCACCGAGCCCGGCCAGCTGTGGTGTTTGGAGTCGCTTGCGTTGCCTTGAGATCGGTGTTTTAATATTTTAAGAACGACCTGTGAATACGTTTGACGCAGAAGAAACGTGCGCTCATTCTGGCGGGTGAGGGGAGCTTCCCCTCCGCCTTGCCGCGGGTGGAGGTCCGGAATGAGCCCCGTCCGGCCTCCGATTCCGGTCCTCTCCAAGATGACCTGGCTTTCGGCGGAGCGTGTCTCTCCCTGGCCTTTTCACTCTCGAGGTTCTTGCCTTCGGGACCCTTCGGGACCTTTCGGCGTGAAGCTGACCGGTACCTCACGAATGGTGCGTTCCGTTCCCAGCCTTTCGTCGTCGTTGCTCGGGCCCCT
>NW_007099092.1:0-444 GCF_000164805.1 Carlito syrichta | reverse complement strand
CCAGGCGGGTCTCGAACCCGCGGGCTCAGGCAATCCACTCACCTCAGCCTACCAAAGTGCGGGATTACAGGCTGAGCCACCGAGCCCGGCTATTTTTTAATATATATATTTTTGAGTTAGAGTCGCACTCTGTTGCTCAGGCTGGAGTGCAGTGGCATGATCCCAGTTCACTGCGGCCTCGACCTTCTGGGCTCAGGAGATCCTCCCACCTCAATCCCCTGAGTAGTTGGAACTACAGGCATGCACCATTGCACCCCGCTAATTTTTTAATTTTTTTGTAGAGACAGGTCTCACTATGTTGCCCAGGCTGATCTCAAACTCCTGGGCTCAAGCAATCCTATCACCTTGGTCTCCCAAAGTATTGGGATTACAGGCATGAGCAAGTGCGCCCCAGATCTTGGTTCCTCAATTACTATTTTCTTTTTATTGTTTTTTTTTTTTTTT
>NW_007099091.1:0-416 GCF_000164805.1 Carlito syrichta | reverse complement strand
CCCTTTTTTTTTTTTTTTTTTGGCGGAGGGGGTACTGGAGTCTCATTCTGTTGCCCAGGCTGGAGTGCAGTGGCATGCTCACAGTCACCGCAGCCTCGACCTGCTGGGCTCAGGCAATCCTTCCACCTCAGCTTCCTGAGTAGCTGAAACTACAGGTGCATACCACCACACCCAGCTAACTTTTTGATTTACTGTAGAGACGAGGTCTCTCCAAGTTGCCCAGGCTGGTCTTGAACTCCTGAGCTCGGGCAGTCCTCTCACCTCAGCCTCCCAAAGTGAGAGGCGTGAACCACTGTGCCCAGCCATCTCCACATTTAAATTCTTCATAGATGACTATAAAACTTGATACATGTGAACCGGGCTCGGTGGCTCAGCCTGTAATCCCACGCCTTTGGGAGGCTGATGTGAGTGGATTG
>NW_007099090.1:0-469 GCF_000164805.1 Carlito syrichta | reverse complement strand
CTGTAGGGTTACCACTCCCCCAGGGCTTCCACGTCTGTCAGGCAGCAGTGGACCTCAGAGTCTCCCACGTCTGTTGGCCCACAGCAGACCCTGCGGAACTTCTATTTCTGTTCAACCAGCAGGAATTGCGAACACCCTCCCTACCTGCTGCTCAGTCAAGTGCTCTCTCTCTGTTTTGAAAATTCCTAGCACTAGGTTCCTTGACCCCTTGGTTCTCCAGGAGAACCCTGATTGTGCCAAACCTCTGTGATGACAGACTTTGCCACAGCCACACTTCTTGGACAACTGACTCTTCAGGGGACGTTCCGTCTAATCCACCTGTCCCACCATGGGAGGCTCGTCATCCCTGCCGGACGATTTCCCCCTTAAATGCCTCTTAAACAATCTCACTACACTCTCACTCACCCCCGATATCAAGCCCAAATGTCAAATTCGCCTCTGCACACAGGACTGGCCAATGTATCCCTTA
>NW_007099089.1:0-436 GCF_000164805.1 Carlito syrichta | reverse complement strand
CGTGCCTGTGGTTCCAGCTACTTGGAAGGCTGAGGTGGAAGGATTGCCTGAGCCCAGCAGGTCGAGACTGTGGTGGCCGTGAGCGTGCCCCTGCCCTCCAGCCTGGGCGACAGAGAGACTCCAACTCAAATATAATAAAATAAAATAAAACAAAAACAAATCATGGGTTTGTTCATAATGCATTTTCCAATTCATATTTAACAGTGGGTGATTTTCCTTCATTGCTTTTATTTATTTTGAGTCAGGGTCTCACTCTGTCACCCAGGCTTGAGTACAGTGGCACAATCATAGTTCACTGCAGTCTCAACTTCTTGGGCTCAAGCGATCCTCCCACCTCAGCCTCCTAAGTAGCTGGGACTACAGGTGTGAGCCATCATTCCCAGCTAATTTTTTTTTTTTTTTGAGTTGGAGTCTCACTCGGTCACCCAGACTGGAG
>NW_007099087.1:0-457 GCF_000164805.1 Carlito syrichta | reverse complement strand
CTGTGATAGATCACTGAGTATGATTGACTCTAAATCTATCCAAGTTGCTGTGAAGTCCATGTTTGTCCTTCTTTATGGCTGCATAATATTCCATTGTGTATATATGCCACATTTTTTAAAACCAGTCTAGCTTCCATGGGCAGCATGGTTGGTTTCATGTTTTTGCTGCAACAAACATGCATGTACAGGTATCTTTTTGGTAGAAAGACTTGCGTTCCTCTGGGTATATTCCCAGTAGCGGGATTGCTGGGTCATATGGAAGGTCAATTTCTAGTTCTTTCCAAGATCACCACACTGTCTTCAAAAGAGTTTGCACTAGTTTGCATTCCTACCAGCAATGTAGAAGCGGTCCTTTTTCTCTGCATCCTTGCCAGCATCTATTGTTGTTTGCTTTGTTAATGATGGCCATTCTTACTGGGATTAGGTGGTATCTCAATGTGGTTTTGATTTGCATTTC
>NW_007099086.1:0-433 GCF_000164805.1 Carlito syrichta | reverse complement strand
CAGGTCGAGGCTGCGGTGGCCGGGAGCGGCCACTGCAGTCCAGTCTGGGCGACAGAGTGAGACTCCGACTCAAAAAAAATAAAAATAAAAAACAAAATAGTTCGGTGAATGAACAAACCAACAAGCCACTGCTTAGCTGTATCCCCAGGGAGGCTCCGGGAGAGCTAGCAAGTTCTGGGCCACCTCGCCCCTTCAAGTGGTGGGCACTTGATGGGAAATGGCAGGTCTGTCCTGTTCCATCTCCAGAAGGGGACAAAAGAGCCAAAGAGGAGAAGGCAGCGGCCACCGTGCTGAGCAGGCCAGACCAAGCGGGAAGCAGCCCCCCCACAGGCCCAGGCCGCGAGCTCAAGGAGGAGCGAGGGGGCCAGGCTGAGAGCGCGGCCAGCGGTGAGTGTGGTGCGGGGCAGGTGGCTGCCCGGGAGGGGCGGGGCGG
>NW_007099085.1:2017-2692 GCF_000164805.1 Carlito syrichta | reverse complement strand
CACTCCAGTCTGGGCGACAGAGTGAGACTCCAACTCAAAACAAAAAACAAAAAAAAAACACCAAGCTTCTATCTTAAGAGAGCACCTCTGACCAAGAAAGGCAGGCACTTGGCGCTCCAGGACCGCGTGGGTCCCGCGAGCGCGGAGGATTATGGGACTCGTAGTTTTTCTTGCATCATTTCGGCTTCGTTAACTACGTTTCCCAGAATGCAAATGCAGCCAGGCCGTGGTGTGTGAAGTGTCCCTACGGCTGTGAAAGGTAAGTGAGTTCTGTGCGGACTGCGGGCTTCTAGAAGTTGTGGATTTCTTTTGAAGGATTCCATGTCTCCTCTTTGCCCTTGGTGGGATCTGGAGAAGAGCAGCTGTTGCGTTGAAGCACGTTTCAGCGGGGTTTTCCTGGCCCTTTGGTCCCGGGAAACCGGAGTATGTGTGTGTTTAACCGTTCGCGTGTGGCTGTGGAATGACAAGGAGAAAGCGGGGTCCTGAACTCCGATCTGGAAAGCCAAGCATAAAATAATGTTTACATATGGGGGTGCATGTCACTAGAGGATTTCTGCATTATATCAAATAATATGTCAAAACCTTTTTTGTTGTTGTTGTTGTTGTTGTTGTTTTGGGGTTTTTTTGAGTTGGAGTCTCTGTCGCCCAGACTGGAGTGCAGTGGCCGCTCCCGGC
>NW_007099085.1:0-504 GCF_000164805.1 Carlito syrichta | reverse complement strand
CCCTTCCGCCTCAGCCTTCCAGTAGCTGGAACTACAGGTGCGCGCTACCACACCTGGCTAATTTTTTGATTTATTGTATAGATGAGGTCTCGCTGCCCAGGCGGGTCTCAAGCCTGCGAGCTCAGGCAATCCACTCACCTCAGCCTCCCAAAGGCGCGGGATTACAGGCTGAGTCACGGAGCCCAGCCTAAATTATCTTTTTAATAACACTTTTTTGGACAGGCACGGTGGCTCACGCCTGCAATCCCAACACTTTGGGATGCCAAGGTGAGAGCCCACGGGTTCAACATCAGCCCGGGCAACTTGGCAAGACCTCATCTGTGCAATAAATCAAAAAATTAGCTGGGCATGTTAGCACAAATCTGTAGTTCAGCTACTTGGAAGGCCGAGGCGGAAGGATCACCTAAGCCAAGCAGGTCAATACTGGATTGGCTGTGAGCGTGCCACTGCACTCCAGCCTGGGCGACGAAGTGAGATTCCAACTCAAAAAAAAAAAAAAAAAAA
>NW_007099084.1:0-460 GCF_000164805.1 Carlito syrichta | reverse complement strand
TTTAAGTCCAATATCCTTTCAGTTCTGATTTCTAGCTTTCTTTTCAAGCAGGTAAATTAACTTGCAGTTAGGGTCAGTTGCCCCTGGTCTGCTGTGAGGGACAGTTCAGATCACTCTCTGTTCACCACTCTGGCCTATGTCTTTTTTAAGCTTGCTTCTCCCATTTTGGTGTTGTTACCTTGAATCGTCAGCAGGTGGTGCTATCTCTGCTGCTCGCCCCAGAGAGGGCAGGGCTGGACAGGAACCGGCAGAGACTGGAGATGTTCCCTGCCTCAGAGCACAGGCAGGAGACTCATGGTGGGCAGGACATCTCGGTTGCAGGAGAAGTGGCAGCGATCCCAGCAGATCTTCACTGAAGGGGCTTCAAGGACTGAAGTTGTGGTTCACTTCTGGCCCGGGTGGTGCATTGTGCTACTGGCGGTGGCGGTGGTGGCTGCCATGACTGCAGTAACAGCGGCAG
>NW_007099083.1:0-452 GCF_000164805.1 Carlito syrichta | reverse complement strand
GCCGGAATTACAGGCACGCGCTACCATGCCTGGCTGATTTTTTGATTTATTGTAGAGATGTGGTCTCGCCTGCCCAGGTGGGTCTTGAACCCACGGGCTCAGGCAATCCACTCACCTCACCCTCCCAAAGGCGCAGGATGAAGGCTCAGCCACCGAGCCCAGCTAGTTTTATTGTTTATGATCTGTTCCTTGGGTAGAAGGTGTCTGTGAAGCAGATCATGCATTGACCATTTAAGCCAAGTTGGTTTTTAAAAAATAGAGTAAGAGTTTAAGAATCTTGGGAAACATGCCAGGCTAAGTTGCTACACATTAAGAAGAAAGCACGCTGGGTGTGGTAGCTCACGCCTATCATCTTGGCACTTTGGGAGGCAGAGGTGAGAGGATTGCCTGAGCCCAGGGGTTCGAGACCAGCCTGGGCAACTTGGCGAGACCTGATCTCTACAATAAATCAA
>NW_007099082.1:0-514 GCF_000164805.1 Carlito syrichta | reverse complement strand
GCCACCGCAGCCTCGACCTCCTGGACTCAGGCGATCCTCCTGCCTCAGCCTCCCAAGTCGATGGAACCCCAGGCGTACGTCACCACACCCGGCTGGTTTTCTTGATTTATCGTAGCGATGAGGTCTCGCCAAGTTGTCCAGGCTGGTCTCGAGCCCCGGGGCTCAGGCGGTCCTCCTGCCTCCGCCCCGCGTCGTGCTGGGATGACAGGTGAGAGCCACTGTGCCCGGCTGCTTGCGTCTGACTCGAAAAGGCCCTCGTTCCTCATAGGGGCTCATCGACCGGGCAGTAAGACCAGGCTCTACAGGTGTTGGGAATCAGTTCAGTTTGGAAAAGCCTCTTGGGTGTGTGGAGAGAGCTGTCCCGGGCCACGCGACCGCCCGGCCGTCGGCGCGCCTTCAGCGACGGGCCGTGCCGCCTCAGCGCCTGCCTGCCTCTCCTGGCTCTTAGCCTGTTACTTGGCGGGCGGTCGAGCTCGAGTCCTGTGGCCGCCGGCTGCCGGGGGGGTTGGGAGGC
>NW_007099081.1:0-776 GCF_000164805.1 Carlito syrichta | reverse complement strand
GCGGTGACCGAGAGCGGCCACTGCACTCCAGTCTGGGCGACAGAGTGAGACTCTAACTCATAAAAAAAGAGGGAGGGGTATCTGAATACAACCCAAATGACTATCCAAAAAGTTACGGATAAAGTTGGTTTTTATACAGTGGAATAATATACAGCTATAAAAATGAGTGAACTATAGTCACGCACTGTTCCTGAAATATGTAACTGTCAGGAACATAATATTGCCGTCACAAAACAGTATACACAATTTGATGTCATTTATATATTTAGTTAGTTAGTTGGAGACTCACTCTGTCACCCGGGCTGGAGTGCAGGGGCGCAATCACAGCCATCACAGCCTTAATCTGCCAGGCTCAGGCAATCCTCCCGCCTCAGCCTTCCAAGTAGCTGGAACTACAAGTATGCACCACCATATCCACCTTTTTTTTTTTTTTTAATTGTAGACACGAGGTCTCACCAAGTTACCCAGGCTTGTCTCAAACCCTTGGGCTGAGGCAATCCTCTTGCCTCTGCCTCCCGAAGTTCTGGGATTGCAGGTGTGACCACCACACCTGGCCAATGTCATTTACATAAAGTTTAAAAATGTTGCAAGAGTAAAAGTATTTTGTTCAGGAATATATACATATCTAGTAAAACTATAAAGGAAACTTAGGGAAAGATAAACACAAAATTCAGGATTGTAGTTAGTTCAGATTGGGGAAGAAGATGGGCCTGGAGAGGGAATGTAAGGGGCATCGAGTACTGATATTGCCTTTTTTTTTTTTTTTTTTTTTTTGG
>NW_007099080.1:0-435 GCF_000164805.1 Carlito syrichta | reverse complement strand
TTTTTTTTTTTTCTTTTTTTTTTTTTTTGAGATGGGGTCTAGCTCTATCACGCAGGCTGGAGTGCAGTGAGGTGATCATGACTCATTACAGCCTCGCTATCCTGAACTCAGGTGATCCTACACCTCAGCCTCTTGAGTAACGGAACTATAGGAGCATGCCACCATGCCTGGCTAGTTTGTAAAGTTTTTTTGCAGAGATGGGGGGGTCTTTCTAGGTTACCCAGGCTTGTTTCAAACTGCTGGCCTCAAGTGATCATCCACCTGCCTCGGTCCCCCAAAGTGTTGGGATTACAGGTGTGAGCCACTGCACCTGGCCCATGTTTGGATTTATTTTATTTTATTTAATTAATTAATTTATTTATTTATTGAATTGGAGTCTCACTCTGTCACCCAGACTGGAGTGCAGTGGCATGCTCCCGGCCACCGCAGCCTCGA
>NW_007099079.1:0-715 GCF_000164805.1 Carlito syrichta | reverse complement strand
GCCCCCTAGACTTGAGGCAAGGCTGGGGTTCACGGCCCCGTAGTCTTGAGGCGACGCTGGGGCTCACAGCCCTCTAGACTTGAGGCAATGCTGGGGTTCTCGGCCCTCTAGACTTGAGACGAAGCTGGGGTTCTCGGCCCCTAGTCTTGAGGTGAAGCTGGGGTTCACGGCCTCCTAGACTTGAGGCAAGACTGGTGTTCACGACCCCCTAGACTTGAGGCGAAGCTGGGGTTCACGCCCTCCTAGACTTGAGGCAAGACTGGTGTTCATGGCCCTCTAGACTTGCGACAAATCTGGGGTTCACGGCCCCCTAGGCTTGTGGAGAAGCTGTGGTTCACGGCCCCGTAGGCTTGAGGCAAAGCTGGGGTTCACAGCCCCCTAGGATTGAGGCGAAGCTGGGGTTCACGACCACCTCAGCTTGAATAGAAGCTGGGGCTCACAGCCCCCTAGACTTGAGGCAAAGCTGGGGTTCACGACCCCCTAGACTTGAGGCGAGGCTGGGGTTCACGGCCCTGTAGTCTTGAGGTGACGCTGGGGCTCACAGCCCTCTGACTTGAGGGGAAGCTGGAGTTCTCGGCCCTCTAGACTTGAGGCAAAGCTGGGGCTGACGGCACTCCAGGCTTGTGGTGAAGCTGGAGTTCACGGCTCTCCAGACTAGAGACAAAGCTGGGGTTCACGGCACCCCAGGCTTGCGGCGAAGCTGAGGTTCACGGCC
>NW_007099078.1:0-463 GCF_000164805.1 Carlito syrichta | reverse complement strand
GCTAACTAGTTAAGTCACCTAGTTGAGTCAGCTGTCTAGCCAGTTGGCTAGCTGGTTAAGGCAACTAGTTATGTCAGCTGGCTATCTAAGTAGCGACCTAGTTAAGACAGCTAGCTAGGCAACTGGTTAGCTAGTTAAGTCACTTAGTTAATTCAGTTGAATTCCCAGCTGGCTAGCTAGGTAGCTAGCAAGTTAAGTCAGCAGGATAGACAGCTGGCTAGCTGGTAAAATCAGCTAGTTAACTCAGCGGGCCATCCATCTGGCTAACTACTTGTCAACTATAAAGTAGCTGGCTGGCCAGCTGTCTAGCTGTTTAAGTCAGCTAGTTAAGTCAGCTGCTCAGCCATCTGGTGAACTAGGTAGCTTGCTTGTTAAGTCATCTAGATAAGTCAGCTGGCTAGATAGGTAGCTAGCTAATTTAAGTCAGCTAGTTAAGTAGCTGGTTAGCTAGTTAAGTCCTTTA
>NW_007099077.1:0-481 GCF_000164805.1 Carlito syrichta | reverse complement strand
CCTTCCCAGTAACCGGAACAGCAGGCGCGCGCTGCCGCTAATTTTTTGATTTATTGTAAAGACGAGGTCTCGCCAAGTTGCCCAGGCGGGTCTCGAACCCTCAGGCTCAGGCAATCCACTCGCCTCGGCCTCCCAAAGTGCGGGATTACAGGCTGAGCCACCGAACCCGACTTGAAAACATTTTCCTGATGCTAAAAGGAAAAAAAGAGTGAGTTGAGGATGCGCTGTGGTCAGAGGACCTGGGCGGAACAGCTGGGGCCTAGTTGCACCTCCAGGTACTCATCACTCCTCCCCTGGGCTTAACTGCACAGCAAGGCCCAGGTCTAGAGGGCACAGTTCAACAGCCAGGAGTGACACCTCTTCTCCCTCCCCATCCCACCCTTTGCCAAAGACTGACACACCTCTCCCCACCTCTCCACCCCCAGCAAATTCGACCCTTCTGGGCCTTTCTGCGCCTTCTCCCTTTTTTTTTTTTTTTTTT
>NW_007099076.1:0-516 GCF_000164805.1 Carlito syrichta | reverse complement strand
GTCCAGGGGCCTGAGAGCACGAACACCGATCGGCGAGGGGTCCACGGCTCGCAGGCCAGCAGGTCAGGACTCGAGCTGGCTTTGAACCTGGGCTGCGTCGCGGCCCCCGGGCCCGGTCCTCGGCCGGCCCTCTGGAGACGGCGACTGCCTCGTGATTTTTAGGGCCATATTTCAAAGGTGAGAGGTCGCAGCCTCCAGCCCGTAGGCGGTGACTCACCCACCCGGAGGCGACAGGTGGCATTCCTCCCCTGCCCCGGGCTGGGAGGAGGACGGGCCCAGCCACTGCCCGGGGCTTGTGTGTCTAGGCTGGAGGCTGCCAGCCTGAGGGCAGCCCCGCTGGCTGGGGGCACTGAGCCCGCCTCCCTCCCGGGCGAGAGGCTCGGCCTGGCTCCTCCTCGCCATAAAGCAGCTTTCTCTAAGAGGCCGGGGCCCCCGCCTCCCCCCAGTGTGAGGAGGAAGCCTCACGGCCCCATCTCTCCCCGGCATCAAGAGGAGCATGAGGCCCGGCTCGGTGGC
>NW_007099075.1:0-455 GCF_000164805.1 Carlito syrichta | reverse complement strand
TTGTAGAGATGAGGTCTTGCCAAGTTGCCCAGGCGGGCCTCGAACCCGCGGGCTCAGGCATTCCACTCACCTCAGCTTCCCAAAGGCGCAGGATTACAGGCTGAACCACCGAGCCCGGCACTTTATTTTTTAAATATTGCATCGATGCCAGGAACCACAGGGAGGGAGGAATAAGGAGTGACTTAATGGGCAGGAATTTGGGAGGACGTGAAACTGTCCTGGAATTAAATAGAGGTGATGGTTGCACAACTTTGAACTAAATGCCTCTGAATTTATTACACTCACAAGGGTGAATCTTTTGGTATGGGAAGTCATCTCTATTTAAAATATTGCATTGGGAAAGCAAGCATTGCTTGTAGTTAGCTTAATAATAAATTCACATAGGCCGGGCTCAGTGGCTCAGCCTGTAATCCCGCGCCTTTGGGAGGCTGAGGTGAGTGGATTGCCTGAGCCCG
>NW_007099074.1:0-506 GCF_000164805.1 Carlito syrichta | reverse complement strand
GGTGGCAGTGACTTACTCCAGGCAGGGGGGCTACAGTGCCAGGGGCAGGGAAGTCAGCTCATTATCAGAGTGGGGTGGGGGACCCCTCTGGACCATATGGGCACTTCTAACCACCGAGGTGGCCACCAACCCTGGAAGGGACCCAGCTCAGTGGCGAAGCGATGTTTGGAGACAAGGTGCTGTTGGTGCTGGCCCTGCGGAGGAGCAGTGAGGTGCTCAGAGAGAGGGCACCGAGGTGACGGCAGAGGGGTGGAGGTGGGGGCCCGGTGACCAGGGCGGCCTGAGGAGAATCCTCCCCGTGCAGCCCGCAGGACGTGCCCTGCCGGTCTTTGTCTCCCTGTTACCCCGCCCCTCGCCCCCAAGCCCGGTCCTGTGGCCCGGGCACTTCTCGAGGGCAGGGCCGGGCGACCCCCTGGGCACACAGCCCACACCGAGGACCGCGGGTTGGCGGCTGGGCCGGCGCGCCGGGCGGAGGGAAGAGCAGGGGCGAGCGGCGCTGGGGCCGG
>NW_007099073.1:0-433 GCF_000164805.1 Carlito syrichta | reverse complement strand
TTGTTGTTTGTTTTATTAATGATGGTCATTCTTACTGGAGTTAGGTGGTATCTCAATGTGGTTTTGATTTGCATTTCCCTAATGATTAGTGAGGCTGAACACTTTTTCACGTGTCTATTGGCTGCCTGTATATCTTCTTTTGAGAAGTGTCTATTCATGTCTTTTGCCTACTTTTTAATGGGCCTGATTGCTTTTTTCCTTTTGGCACATTTGAGTTCTTCAAGTCTACTTTCTAGCCACTGTGTGGGAAACCGGGCTTTATATATGCCTTCTCACGGGTTATGTGCAGGAGAGAGGTAAAGGTAAAATTGACTAGGAACACTTTGCAAACTACCAACTTAGGGGGTTGATAATTTGAAACCATTTATACTCCAGTGTCATTTTTACTTTTTTATTTTTTAATTTTTTTTAATTTTTTTTTTTTTTTTTTTTT
>NW_007099072.1:0-545 GCF_000164805.1 Carlito syrichta | reverse complement strand
TCTTTCTGTGCAGGTTGGAATCGCCGATCCTCCCCGCAGTTCCTGGTCGGCATCTTCCCGCTCCACCGCACCTAGGCCAGGGCTGCGCCTTGTGCTCCATCCGGCCCTGGATCCGCGCCTCCCGCTGGGGGTGTAACAGAGAGAGGACTCCCAGGCTCCGGCTCTTGTCAGAAGCACAAAACGGCCCGGACAGCCTGGGGCGGAATGGACGGCGCTATGAGAGGGAAGCTCCTAGAGTCGTTCTCGCGGGAGACGGGTAGCGCGGAAGGTGGGGGGAAGGCGTGCAGGGTCCTAAGAAGAGAAGCAAGGGGTGATAGGCAGGGCTCAATGGAGATGGGGCGTCTGCAGGACTGGGAGGAGCCGAGACCCCGGCCCCGGAGCTTCTCGCTCCATTTTTGCGTCTCCCCAGCGACTCCGAGCCGCCGACTCAGTCGGATGGAGATGACTCGGATGGAGAGAATCAGCAGCTGCTTTTGCCGCTGAAGTCCGAGCCACCCCGGACCGGCCGGCGCGCGGGTACACCCGAGCGGCTGCCGGTTTTGCGG
>NW_007099071.1:0-425 GCF_000164805.1 Carlito syrichta | reverse complement strand
GAGACCCCAATTAAAAAAAAAAAAAAAAAGTTTGAGGTTTTACGTTTAGGTCTTCTACCATTTAGAGTTGATTTTTGTGTATGGTGTTAGGTAGGGGTCCTGTTTCAATCTTCTGCATGTGATCAGCCAATCTTCCCAGCACCATTTACTGAATAGGTTCTCCCCTCCCCAGTGGTGGTTGTTGGAGGCTTTGTTGAAGATGAGTTGGTTAAGAAATTGAGGTTTTGCTTCTGGACTCCTGGACTCTCTATCCTGATCCATTGGCCCATATGCCTGTTCTTGTACCAATACCAGGTTGTTTTGATTATTGTAGGCTTATAGTGAAGTTCGAAGTCTGGAAGTGTGATACCTACTGCTTTGTTGTTTTTTTTTTTGAGTTGGAGTCTCACTCTGTCGCCCAGACTGGAGTGCAGTGGCCGCTCCCG
>NW_007099070.1:0-446 GCF_000164805.1 Carlito syrichta | reverse complement strand
TCCGAGTAGCCGGAATTACAGGCATGCGCTACCAAGCCCGGCTGATTTTTTGATTTATTGTAGAGATGAGGTCTCGCTGCTCAGGCGGGTACCGAACCCGCGAGCTCAGGCAGTCCACTCACCTCAGCCTCCCAAAGGCATGGAAATACAGGCTGAGCCACCGAGCCCGGCTTTCATTTTAATCTTAAAGTATGTCTGCATTTTAGTGTGCTTAAATAAAAAGCATTTCACAGTACTTCACTGTTTATAGTCTACATTTCAAGTTAGGTGAGTGTGGTTGAATCTCAGCCTGGGTTTTTACATCTGTAAAAGAGAAATAACTTACTTGAGGTCATACATAGTTTAGTAACTGCTGAAATTTAAATTTATAACTTGAGCTAAATCTTTTAATGCTGCTAACCCACATATTAGATGCATTATTTTTGGTTGTTTTTTTTTTTTTTTTT
>NW_007099069.1:0-435 GCF_000164805.1 Carlito syrichta | reverse complement strand
GGGCTCCGGTGATCCTTCTGCCTCAGCCTTCCAAGTAACTGGAACTACAGGCGTGCACTACCATGCTTGGCTAATTTTTTGATCTATTGTAGAGCTGAGGTCTCGCCAAGTTGCCAAGACGGGTCTTGAACCCGCGGGCTCAGGCCATCCACTCACCTCAGCCTCAAAGCATGGGATTACAGGCTGAGCTACCGAGCCCAATTTACAGTGTCTCTAGAAAGACTCAGGGCCTCAGCAGAAGAAGATAACTATGGGTCTCACCAGTGCTGTGTCTTAGGATCATGAGTTCACGATTTCCAGAAAACTTTCCTCCCTCCTTCCTGCCCACCCAAAGGTTACTTTCCCAGCTGTGGATTCAACACTAAAGAATATTTCTAGCCGGGCTTGGTGGCTCAGCCTGTAACCCCGTGCCTTGGGAGGCTGAGGTGAGTGGAT
>NW_007099068.1:0-441 GCF_000164805.1 Carlito syrichta | reverse complement strand
TAATAATTTCAGCTAGTAAAGTCAGCTGGCTATTTAGGTAGCTATCTAGTTAAGTCAACTAGTTAAGTCAGCTGGCTAGCCAGCCACCTAGCCGAGTAGCTAGTTCATTAAGTCATTGAGTTAAGTCATCTGGCCAGTTAGTTCTGTCAACTAGTTGTGTCAGCTGGCTAGCCAAATGGCTAACTGGATAAGTCAGCTACTTAATTCTAGTGGCTAGCCACCTGTCTAGCTAGGTAGCTAGCTAGTTAAGGCAGCTGGCTAACCAGCTGTCTAGCTGGTTTCATCAGCTAGTTATGTCAGCTGGTGAGCCACATGTCTAGGTAGGTAGCTAGCAAATTATTTTAGCTGGATAGCCAACTGAGTAGCTAGCTCAGTCCGTGATTTAATAGAGTTGGGTAGCCTGCTGGCTAGCTAGGTGGCTAGCTAGTTAAGCCAGCAGGC
>NW_007099067.1:0-473 GCF_000164805.1 Carlito syrichta | reverse complement strand
CGTGGTCGATGGGGCCCGCGTTTTTATTTTTATTTTTTTGAGTCGGGGTCTCTCTCTGCCGCCCAGGCTGGAGGGCGGTGGCACGCTCACAGTCACCGCAGCCTCGGCCTGCCGGGCCCAGGCCATCCTTCCGCCTCAGCCTTCCAAGTAGCATGTGCCATCACACCCAGCTGATTTTTTTAATTCACTGTAGAGACGAGGTCTTGCCATGTTGCTCAGGCTGGTCTCGAACCCCTGAGCTCAGGCAATCCTCTCACCTCCGCCTCCCAAACTGCTGGGATTATAGGCATCAGCCACCACATCTGGTGACTTCGTGTTTTCATAAGAGGAGGAAAGAGGCTGGGCGCAGTGGCTCCTGTCTGAAATCCCAGCACTTTGGGAGGCAGAGAAGAGAGGACTGCCTGAGCTCGGGGGTTTGAGACTAGCCTAGGTAACAAGGCGAGACCTTGTCTTTACAAAAAAAAAAAAAAATT
>NW_007099066.1:0-416 GCF_000164805.1 Carlito syrichta | reverse complement strand
GGGTGGCAGGGGCGGTGGTGGTGGAGGTGGTGGTGATTATTGTTATTTGGAGTTGGAATCACACATTGTCCTCCAGCCCAGAGTGCAGTGAAATGCTTAGAGCCACCACCAACTCCAACTACTGGGCTCAGGCGATCCTCCTGCCAAGGCCTCCGGAGTGGCTGGAAGACAGGAGTGTGCCATCCCATTCATCTTAAATAAACTGGGCATATTGGTGTGCCCCTGTTGTTCCGGTTCTGTGGAAGGCTGCAGAAAGGCTTGCCAGAGCCCAGTGTCCCAAGGCTGTGGTGGCCGGGAGCAAGCCTTGCCCTCCAGCCTGGGTGACAGAGAGAGATTCCAACTCAAAGAAAAAAAGGAAAAAAAAAAGACCATCCATTTATGTATGGAGTTGGGATCATCGTGGACAGAGATCCTTT
>NW_007099065.1:0-631 GCF_000164805.1 Carlito syrichta | reverse complement strand
CCCCTCACAGCCCAGGTGCAGCCGGATAGGCTGACCCTGCCCTGGTGGGACTACCTGCACCTGAGCTGGGACTTAAAGGGACTGCAGAGCCAGGTAGACGAGACAGGATGGGGGCTCCAGGGTGGTGGCCTCTCCTCTGGGGCTGCCTACAACTGGGGCTGAATCTGATGGCCGGAGGTCCCAGAGGTGTGGGGTGGCCTTTCCCTGCCACCCATCTCACCCACACTGGCAAGGCTCATTCCCAAGCCCCCCATGGCCTTCTCCACCCAATCTTCTGCCACTCCCTCCTAGCTCCCCTAAAGGTTCCAAGCCCCCTCGTTCTTTAGCCCTCTCTCCCCACCCCCACTCCCTGCCTTGGCTGACACCCTACCTCTTTCTCCAGCCGAGCAATCCTTCCAGCCCATCCTCTCCCTGCTTCCCCCACAGTCACAGCCCAAAGTGGGCTGCATCCACACCTGTATCCCTGTGGTGTCGCTGGCATCTGCCATCAGTACCTTGCTCACTCACTCTCCACCTGCCACCCTCTGGCTCTCCTTAAAGCTAGGAGCTGGCTGGGCTCAGTGGCTCAGCCGTAATCCCAGCACTCTGGGAGGCCGAGGCGAGTGGATTGCCTGAGCCCGCGGGTTCAAGA
>NW_007099064.1:0-420 GCF_000164805.1 Carlito syrichta | reverse complement strand
TGCTGGGCTCCGGCGATCCTTCCGCTTCAGCCTTCCGAGTAGCCGGAATTACAGGCATGCGCTAACAAGCCCGGCTGATTTTTTTATTTTATTGTAGAGATGAGGTCTCACTGGCTCAGGCAATCCACTCACCTCAGCCTCCCAAAGGCGCGGGATTACAGGTTGAGCCACCGAGCCCAGCTTTTACTAAAATTTTAAAAAGTCTGTCGTGAGATTAAAAAAAACCCTACTATTTTATGGAACTGGGAAGGAAAAGGTTAGTATAATTAAGATGACAATTTATGATCAGCGAGGGACATGTTTTCATTTTCGCCTTTCGGTTATACTTGCTGTCTGTCCAGAATTAAGCAACTTTTTTTGTTGGTTTTTTTGAGTTGGAGTCTCACTCTGTCACCCAGACTGGAGTGCAGTGGCTGCTCC
>NW_007099063.1:0-477 GCF_000164805.1 Carlito syrichta | reverse complement strand
TGTGAGAAGATTTTAAATTGCCAATTTAATTTCTTTACTTGCTACAGATTTACTCAGATGTTTTTCTTGAATCATTTTTAGTAATTTGTTCCTTTCTAGGAATTTTTCATTTAATATAAGTTGTCTATTAAAATAAAGTTGTTCATAATATCCCTTATCATTTGATTTATCTAAGGTTGGTGGTAATATGACCTTTATTCCTACTGATTTTTGGTAATTTCTATCACCTTTTTTTTTTTTCTGGTTCAACCTTGCTAAGGGTTTGCCAGCTTTTTGATCTTTTCAAAGAACCAACTTTTTGTTTCATTGGTTTTCTGTATTGTGAGTCGGTTTTCTCATTCATTGAATTCTCACTCTAATCTTTATTATTTCTTTCCTTTTGTTTGCTTCAGGTTTAGTTTACTCTATACTGGATTTCTAAATTGGAAAACTAGGTTTTAAATTTTGAATTATTTTCTTCTAATATTGACTTTTCCA
>NW_007099062.1:0-456 GCF_000164805.1 Carlito syrichta | reverse complement strand
GTCAATATCTTTTTTCAGTTTATTAAGTAGTTGTTTTATAAATGCTGGTGCTCCTGTGTTAGGTGCATATATGTTTAGGATGGATATTTCTTGTTGATGGATTGAATGTTTTAACATTATGTAGTGCTGTTTTGTATCTTTTTAAATTTTTGATAGCTTAAAGTTATTTTGTCTGATATTAAGATTGCAACTTCTGCCTTCTTTTGTGAGCCACTGGCCTGGAAACTCATTTTTCATCCCTTAATTTTGAGTCTTGCTGGGCTCGGTGGCTCAGCCTATAATCCTGTGACTTGGGAGGCTGAAGTGAGTGAATTGCCTAAGCCCACGGGTTCGAGACCCACCTGGGCAACTTGGGGAGACCTCATTTCTACAATAAATCAAAAAATTAGCAGGGCATGGTAGCGCATGCCTGTAGTTCCAGCTACTCGGAAGGCTGAGGCGGAAGGATCACTGGAG
>NW_007099061.1:0-416 GCF_000164805.1 Carlito syrichta | reverse complement strand
GTTAGGGGTCTTATTTTAATTTTCTGCATGTAGTCAGCCAGTTTTCCCAGCACCATTAACTGAATAAGTTTTCCTCTCCCCAGTGGTTGTTAGTGGAGAGTTTGTCAAAGATGAGTTGCTTGAGAAACTGAGATTGTGCTTCCGGAATCTCTATACTGATCCATTGGTCTATATGCCTGTTCTTGTACCAATACCAGGCTGTTTTGATTATTATAGCCTTATAATAAGGTTTAAAGTCTGGATGTGTGATACCTCCTGCTTTGATTTTTTTGCTGAGAATTGTTTTTGTTACTCATGGTTGTTTATGTTTCCATATGAATTTATGTATTATGGTTTCTAGGTCTGAGAAGAATGACATTGGTAATTTAATGGGTATTGCATTAAATCTGTAGATTTCCTTGGATGGGATGGACATT
>NW_007099060.1:0-453 GCF_000164805.1 Carlito syrichta | reverse complement strand
CCTCCCAAAGCACTGGGATTATAGGCTGAGCCACCGAGCCCGGCCAAGACCTCGTCTTTATAATAAATCTAAAAATTAGCCGGGCATGGTGGCATGTGCCTGGGGTTCCAGTTACTTGGAAGGCTGAGGCAGAAGGATCGCTTGAGCCCAGTAGGTCGAGGCTGCGGTAGCCGGAAGTATGTCCCTGTACTCCAGCCTGGGCGACAGAGTGAGGCTCCAACTCAAAACAAAACAAAACAAAGAGAAAAGGAACAATTTTAAAATGAAGTGTGGCTGACAAGATCTTTTTTTTTTCTTTTTTTCTTTTGAGTTGGAGTCTCACTCTGTCGCTCAGGCTGGAGTGCAGTGGCATAATCACGGCCACTGCAGCCTTGACCTGCTGGACTTAGGTGATCCTTCCGCCTCAGCCTTTCAAGTAGCTGGAACTACAGGCACGCGCCACCATGCCTGGCT
>NW_007099059.1:0-585 GCF_000164805.1 Carlito syrichta | reverse complement strand
CCACTGCAGCCTCGACCTGCTGGGCTCCGGCGATCCTTCCGCCTCAGCCTTCCAAGTAGCCGGAATTACAGGCATGCGCTATCACACCCGGCTGATTTTTTGATTTATTGTAGAGATGAGGTCTCGCTGCCCAGGCGGGTCTCGAACCCGTGGGCTCAGGCAATCCACTCACCTCAGCCTCCCAAAGGCGCGGGATTACAGGCTGAGCCACCAAGCCCGGCTTTGGCTTTCTTATCCTAAAATTATATTAGTGCCCTCCTTGCTAGTGTATGGTGAGAATGAAATAAATATGGCTTGGCGCAGTGTCTAAGCAATGAATAGGCTTTTTGTGTAGTGGTTATTATTGGTTTTTTTGGGGTTTTTTTTGAGTTGGAGTTTCACTCCGTCGCCCAGACTGGAGTGCAGCGGCTGCTCCCGGCCACTGCAGCCTCGACCCACTGGACTCCGGTAATCCTTTCACCTCAGCCTTCCGAGTAGCCGGAATTACAGGCATGCGCTACCACTCCCGGCTGATTTATTTATTTATTTTTTTTGAGTTGGAGTCTCACTCTGTCTCCCAGACTGGAGTGCAATGGCCGCTCCCGG
>NW_007099058.1:0-464 GCF_000164805.1 Carlito syrichta | reverse complement strand
GTTCCCGCTTAGAGGAGGGAGCCGAACACTGGGGACACAGGGCGCACGGGTGGGAGCAGCAGACACTGGGGACGCCTAATTGGGGAGGGGGCGAGCGGGCGAGCGTTGCCATCTGGGTGACGGTTCAGGAGAAGCCCGGCGTCACCATCGTTGTGTGGCCGAACGGCACGTGTCCTCCTCGACCTAATAGATTTCTTGTTTCTTTTTTTGTTTGGAGTCGGAGTCTCACCCCATCGCCCAGGCTGGAGTGCAGCGGCACGCTCACGGCCCCCGCAGCCTCGACCTCCCGGACTCTGGTGATCCTTCCGCCTCTGCCTCCCAAGGAGCCGGAACCACAGGCACGTGCCATCACGCCCGCTAACTTTTTGACTTATGGTAGAGATGAAGTCTCGCCGTGTTGCCCAGGCTGGTCTTGAACTCCTGGGCTCAGGCAATCCTCTCGCCTCTGCCTCCCAAAGTGCTGG
>NW_007099057.1:0-438 GCF_000164805.1 Carlito syrichta | reverse complement strand
CTCACCTCAGCCTCCCAAAGGCGCGGGATGACAGGCTGAGCCACCGAGCCCGGCTTTAGTATCTTATTTCTGAGCAGGTTCCTGTCCCACCACCAAGTTGCTGTGTGGCCTGCAGCCACCCACCCACCCACCTACCCACCCACCTACCATCTCTCTGCCTTGAATTCCTCACCTGGCTGTACCACTTCCAACTCAGCAAGTCACAGCTTCTCTGAGCTCCAAACCTGCCAGTCCTCTGAAACAAGTCACCGTTTTCAAAATTTTCGGTTTGCTTTTTTAAAAACCAAGGACAGGCCAAGGTCGGTGGCTCAGCCTGTAATCCCAGCACTTTGGGAGGCCGAGGTGAGTGGATTACCTAAGCCCGCGGGTTCGAGACCCGCCTGGGCAACTTAGTGAGACCTCATCTCTACAATAAATCAAAAAATTAGCCGGGCGTGG
>NW_007099056.1:0-427 GCF_000164805.1 Carlito syrichta | reverse complement strand
CTGGGCAACTTGGCAAGACCTCATCTCTACAATAAATCAAAAAATTAGCCAGGCAAGGTGGCACATGCCTGTAGTTCCAGCTACTTGGAAGGCTGAGGCAGGAGGATCCCCTGAGCCCAGCAGGTCGAGGCTGCAGTGACCAGGAGTGTGTGCCACTGCCCTCCAGCCTAGATGACAGAGTGAGACTCCAACTCAAAAAAAAAAAAAAAGATGAAATTATGAGATATAAATCTCTACAATGACTCTGAATATGTCTGCGCATTTAAAGGCAACGTACTTTCATCCAAGAAGGGAACTGGGTGCTACAGGTCAGAGAGGGAGAGAAAATAGCTTTTCATTAGATATTCTCCTGTGTTGTTAGGCTTTTTACTACAGGCATGCTTTTTTTTTAATTTTTTTTTTTTTTTTTTTTTTTTGATTTGGAGTC
>NW_007099055.1:0-522 GCF_000164805.1 Carlito syrichta | reverse complement strand
TTTGAGTCGGTATCTCACTCTGTCATCCAGGCTGAAGTGCAGTGGCATACTCACAGCCACCGCCGCCTCGACCCGCTGGGCTCCGGCGAACCCTCCGCCTCAGCCTCCCAAGTAGCTGGAACCACAGGCGTGCACCACCACGCCCGGCTAATTTTTTCATTTATTATAGAGACAAGGTCTCACCAAGTTGCCCAGACCGGTCTCAAACCCCTGGACTCAGGCGATCCTCTCGCCTCAGCCTCCCAAAGTACTGGAATTCCAGGCTTGAGCCACCACATCCGGCCTGGCTGATCTCTTAACAGTCAAGGTAGAAAAGCAAACCCGGGCTTCTGCACTAGACAGGCATCCAGTCTCTTTCTTTCTCTCTCTCTCTCTCTCTCTCTCTTTCTTCTTCCCCGCCAATCGCCGACGCCGTCTCCACCTTTGGGGTACCCTGAGCCCGGCTGGAGCGGGACTCCCGCAAGTGGCACCTGAACATGGGACCTCAAGTGACGTCAGGAGCTCATGGAGCAGCCACACCAT
>NW_007099054.1:0-455 GCF_000164805.1 Carlito syrichta | reverse complement strand
CTCACCAAGTTGCCCAGGCTGTTCTCGAACCCATGGGCTCAGGCAATCCCCTCACCTCAGCCTCCCAAAGTGCTGGGATTACAAGCTTGAGCCACCATACCTGGCCATCTTTTCACTTTCTATTGGCATCATTTGCCATACAAGTTTTAAACTCGGAGCAAGTTCAGTTTATCTAGTTTTTATTTTGTTGCTTGTGCTTTTGGTAGTCTATCTAAGAAATCATTGCTTAATTCAAGGTCATATTTACTTCTGTTTCTCTAAGAGTTTATAACTTTAGCTTTTACATTTAGATACATGATTCACTTTGAGCTAATTTTTATTTATGGTATGAAGTGTCCAACTTAATTCTTTTGCATGTGGATATTCAGTTGTTCCAACACTATTTGTTGGAAAGATTATTTTTTCCCCATCAAATTGTCTTGGTGCCCTTGTTTAAAATTAATGACTTTATATAT
>NW_007099053.1:0-495 GCF_000164805.1 Carlito syrichta | reverse complement strand
GGAGGCAGAGGTGAGAGGACTACCTGAGCCCACAGGTTTGAGAACAGCCTGGGTAACTTGGTGAGACCTCAGGTCTACAATAAATCAAGAAAAATCAGCCAGATGTGGTGGCACACACGTGTAGTTCCAGCTACTTGGAAGACTGAGGCAGAAGGATTACCTGAGCCCAGCAGGTTGGGGCTGCTAGGGGTTGCCACTGCACTCTAGCCTGGGCAACAGGAGTAAGATTTCAACTCAGGAGGGAAAAAAGCTTTTTAACTTTTCTCACGGATGTTCTTTTTCTACTGAACTCCATTTTGTGTCTTTCTCTGAAGTCTTACTGTTCTTTATGCTGTTTTTATTTTTTTATTTTTTTTGGTGAGTTGGAGTTTCGCTCTGTCACCCAGACTGGAGTGCAGTGGCCACTCCCGGCCACCGCAGCCTCGACCTGCTGGACTCCAGCGATCTTTCTGCCTCAGCCTTCCAAGTAGCTGGAACTACAGGCACGCGCTACCA
>NW_007099052.1:0-832 GCF_000164805.1 Carlito syrichta | reverse complement strand
TGGGCGTGGTGGTGCGTGCCTATCGTTCCCATCTCCCTCTGAAGCATGTGGGGGGAAGGCTCACTGCAGTCTGGTGGGCCGAGACTGATGTGGCTGGAAGCGAGCCCACCACACTTCAGCCTGGATGATAGAGTGAGACTCTGCCTCAGTAAAAAAAAAAAGAAAGAAAAGAAGAACATCCATTTGCATATGGAGTTGGATCATTCTGAACAGACAGAGATGATTGGACTAGGAGGCCTCAGTCTTGGGCATAGAGTACCCGAAAGATGGTGGAACAGCAGACAATTGGGCTGTGGCTTTGGGAGGCAGAGGCGGGGGAATGCTGGAGTCCAGGAATTTGAGGCTAGTCTGGGCCAAGTAGTGAGACCTCGTCGCTCCCCAGAACGCAAACACTGGGTGGTGCGTGGTGGCACCTGTGGTCCCAGATGTGGTTGCCTCTGTCCCAGGAGTTCCTATATGTTGGCCTCCATTGACGGAACGTGCCAGTCCAGGCTGGGCACTGTGGCTCACGGCTGTGAGCCCCATTCCCTGGGTGCCCAAGAGGTTGCCTGAGCACAGGGGTTGGAGACCAGCACAGGTGATGTAGCCAGACCTCTCTAAGCCAGAGGTCCCCAAAATTGAGTCAGGCGTGGTAGCCCCTGGAGTCCCGACTACTCAGGGGCTGAGACAGAAGAAGCACCTGAGCCCGGCAGGTCAAGATCCCAGAAGCCACTATCATGTCACTACGCACCAGCTTGGGCGACGGAGACATCAGTGACAAAAAGACACCTCAAACCTGCATCACTACAAGCATCTATGTCTCCCCAAGGAAATATCCACGTGGACATGGGAC
>NW_007099051.1:0-422 GCF_000164805.1 Carlito syrichta | reverse complement strand
AGATGATCCTTCCACCTCAGCCTTCCAAGTAGCTGGAACCACAGGCATGTGCCACCACACTCGGCTAATTTTTTTATTTATTGTAGAGACGAGGTCGGACTGGTCTCGGAATCTTGGACTTAGGCAGTCCTCTCACCTCTGCCTCCCAAAGTGCTGGGATTACAGGCATGAGGATTACTGCACCTCGCCTCAATTGGAAGATATTAAAACTAATGCATGTTATCAGTTTCTTTTCATGTTGGTGATACCAAAGACATGAATAGAGGTTTGGAGCTTTTTGTTTGTTTGTTTAGTTTCAGTATTTTTATTTCACAAAAATGAGGAAAAGTTTATTTAAAATCTCATATCTAGAAAAAGTAAAGAAAATTCAGAGAGAATAATTGAGGTAAATAAACCTTAAAATGAACCAAGAGCTGTGCGTG
>NW_007099050.1:0-463 GCF_000164805.1 Carlito syrichta | reverse complement strand
GTCCACGCGGAGCCAATCGTGTGCGGGCTTATAGGGACGTGAAGTCAGCTGGCGGATGATTGGTCTCTCGCGGGGTCAGGGCGGGGACGGGCGGGGCGTCGGGCAGAGCCGCGCGGCACTGGGCAGGACCTGGGCGGACCGGACGGGGCCGCTTGGGGCTGAGCCGGGCAGGATGGGACTGGACGGGGCGGGACAGGACAGGGCTAAGCCAGGGGCAGGTCGGGGCTGAGCCGGGGTGGACAGGCATGGACGGGACGGGACTGGACGGGGCAGGACTGGGCGGGACGGCCTCGGCCCAGGGAGCCCTCCGCCCCGGCCCGAGAGCCACTCACGGTTTCCGACGGTCGCGCCCCTGCGGGTCTCTGTCCCCTGCAAGGAGAGAGAAGGCGGCCGGGAGGTGGCTCAGGGGCCGGTAGGGTAAGCGTGCCCCGCACTGTCGGGACGCGCCGCGCTTCCACGTGGC
>NW_007099049.1:0-418 GCF_000164805.1 Carlito syrichta | reverse complement strand
GTTGCCCGGGCTGGTCTCGAACCCGCAGGCTCAGGCAATCCACTCGTCTCAGCCTCCCAAGGTGCAGGATTACAGGCTGAGCCACCGAGCCCGGCTCTCAGCCTTTCAAATAACTGGAATTACAGACATGTGTCACCACGCCCAGCTAATTTTTTGATTTATTGTAGAAATGAGGTCTCGACAAGTTGCCTAACCTGGTCTTGAGCTTGTGGGCTCAGGCAATACTCTCACCTTGGCCTCCCAAAGTACTGGGATTATAGGTGTGAGCCATTGCTCCTGGACAGAATTTGTTTTAATAATAGAAAAAAAGCCAGGTGTAGGTTTTCCTATTCGTTTTTTTGTTTGTTTGTTTTTTGGGTTTTTTTGAGTTGGAGTCTCACTCTGTCGCTCAGACTGGAGTGTAGTGGCCGCTCCCGGC
>NW_007099048.1:0-452 GCF_000164805.1 Carlito syrichta | reverse complement strand
AGCCAGATGTGATGGTGTATGCCTGTATTCCATCTCCTAGGAAGGCCGGGGGGAAGGCTCACTGGAGCCTGGCAGGCATAATCTCCTGGTGGCCAGGAGCAAGCCACCACCCTCTTCCCTGGGCAATGGAGTGAAACTCCAACTCGAAAAAAAGAAAGAAAAGAAGAGCATCCATTTGTGTATGGATTTGGGATTATTGTAAACAGACAGAGATCACTGGGGAAGGAGGCCTCAGCCTGCGTGTAGAGTTCCCAAAAAACAGTGGAACAGCAGACAATTGAGCTGTTGCTATGGGAGACCAAGTTGGCAGAACTCTGGAACCCGAGAGTTTGAGACCAGCCTGGGCCACGTAGTAAGACCTCGCTGCTCTCCAGAATGCAAAACCTCTAGTTGCGTATGGTGGAGCCCACAGACCTGGCTACATGGAATGTGGCACCCTCCATCCCAGGGCG
>NW_007099047.1:0-551 GCF_000164805.1 Carlito syrichta | reverse complement strand
CCTCAACGTCCTGAGTAGCTGGGACTACAGCCGCTGCCACTGTGCCTTGCTAATTTTCTCGCTCTCGTTCTTTTTCTGTCACAGCTGTGAATACTTCATTATATGTCATCCATTCAATTATTGATTTAAGATACCATGTTTTCAACTCTAGAATGTCTATGTGGTTATTTTTTAGAGATTCATTTCTCACTCTTGATTGTATGGTACATTCTCCTGGTTCTCGTCATGGCTCATAATGTTTCATTTTATACCAGACATGATTTTTATTCCTTTGCCAGTGGGTCACCTGCCAGCAACCTGACCTTAGTTTCTAATGAAATGATGAATGAGTAATATACTGTTGGAACCAGTTATTTTGTTGTAATGATATTTGGCTTATGATGGAATTTTGGACATTGACAAAAAATGTAAATTTTATGCCTTTTTTATTTTTGAGTTGGAGACTCACACCATTACCCAGGCTGGAGTGTAGTGGCACACTCACAGTTACCCCAGTGTCAACCTGCTGGGCTCCAGAGATCCTTCCACCTCAGCGTTCCAGGTAGCCGGAA
>NW_007099046.1:0-446 GCF_000164805.1 Carlito syrichta | reverse complement strand
TTTTGATTTATCGTAGAGATGAGGTCTTGCCAAGTTGCCCAGGCGGGTCTCGAACCTGCGGGCTCAGGCAATCCACTCACCTCAGCCTCCGAAAGCGCGGGATTTCAGGCTGAGCCTCCGAGCCCGGCTTCTGAATATATTTATATATTTTTATAAGTTTCATTATTTTTTAGTGCATATAGTAATCTCAATAGTATCACATAATTTGTAGTCTTTGAGAAGGAGATTTATGAAGCAGATATAAATAATTCAGCTACTCATTTTAAGTAGGTTCTACAAAATTGACTAAAGTATTTTGTCTTCTTAAATACATTAAGCTTGCTTAAAAATTTGATGTTTACATTTCCATCATTTAGCAAAATTATATTTTTATAGAATAAAATAAGTTTATTTTTATTTTTATTTATTTATTTATTTATTTTTTGAGTTGGAGTCTCACTCTGTCG
>NW_007099045.1:0-418 GCF_000164805.1 Carlito syrichta | reverse complement strand
CCCACTTTGTAATGAGGCTGTTTGTTTTTTTCTTTTCAGCATGTTTGAGTTCCTTGTAGAACCTAGATGTCAGGCCTTTGTCAGATATACTAGCCCGCTACTCCCACTGTCCTCAGCTTTCAGGTTCTCAGTTATCAGGGATGTAATGCTGAGCACATGAACCTGATGCCGGAACATGTCCTGGAGGCCAAATCAGGTTGGATAATCCGCCCCCCTGTGGACACAAAGCAAGACAGTGAAGGCAGCCATGGGGCCAAAGACCTCCTCCAGCTCAGCTCCCAGAGCTATTCCTGGCTTTTTGATCACAGGAATCAAGACAGGGCCACCCCAGATCCTCTTCAGAGGAAAATAAGCTCTAGAATTCTTCACTTCAGAGCCCTGTGCTCCAGAACTCTTGGCCGCAGTGCTGCGGACACCT
>NW_007099044.1:0-426 GCF_000164805.1 Carlito syrichta | reverse complement strand
ACCTCAACCTTCTAAATAGTTGGAACTATAGGCATGCGCTACCACACCTGGCTAATTTTTTTTTATAGGCATTCACATGAATTTTTAATATATCAACATGTGAGATGTGTCATGAAGCAGTTCTGAAATTGAAATTAAATAAGCATTGTCCAGAAAAATATCCCTAGAAGAATGTGATTCTCTGTCAGGTCTGATTTTCAAGTACCATTTTTCTTTGCTGTAATCAAAATGCCACTCTACTATAATGGGGGAGAATATGAGATTACAGAGTTTAAAAGATAAGATGGTAGAGGGTTAACATCACAGGGCTCTTAAGCTGTGCTTAGTATTGATATTTCATAGCCACTACATTTTTCTTTTTTTTTTATTAAACATATTTTTTTATTTTAAAATTGTGGGGTACAGTTAAGGGTTAGGTATACAAAT
>NW_007099043.1:0-432 GCF_000164805.1 Carlito syrichta | reverse complement strand
TGTCAAAGATGAGTTGGTTGAGAAATTGAGGTTTTGCTTCTGGAATCTCTATCCTGTTCCATTGGTCTACATGCTTGTTCTCGTACCAGGCTGTTTTGATTATTGTAGTCATATAGTAAAGTTTGAAGTCTGGAAGTGTGATACCTCCTGCTTTGTTTCTTTTGCTAAGGAATATTTTGGCTATTTGTGGTCATTTATATTTTCACATGATTTTCTGTATTGTCATTTCCAGGTCTGAGAAGAATGATGTCAGCAATTTAATGGGTATTTCATTGAATCTGTAGATTGTCTTTGGTAGGATGGACGCTTTAACAATGTTGATTCTTCCAATCCATGAGCCTGGAATATTTTTCCTTTTTTTGTGTGTTTTCTTGGATTTCTTTGAGCAGTGTTTTGTAGTTCTCATTGTACAGGTCTTTCATTTCTCTGACT
>NW_007099042.1:0-429 GCF_000164805.1 Carlito syrichta | reverse complement strand
GCGCGAGGAGGTGGGGGCCGGGCCAGGGAGAAGGGAGGGAGAAGTGGGGGCGAGGGTCTGGGAGGTGGAGACAGGCTTCTGCCGCCACGCCCAGGGAGCGCCGCGCAGGAATTTAGGCTGTGGGAGCAATCTCTACTCCTGGCTCTCCGCCTTCTTCCCGGGAGTCCTCGCCTACCTCCCCCCTCAGGCTCCCTGTCTCCCCTCCCCGGGCTCCCAGCGCCCGCAGCCAACCCAAGCAGGACGCCAGCCACCGGTCACCCCGGGGCTAGGCGTAAGAGGGACTCACGCGTGCCCTAGCGCCCTCGGAGGGCATTTCAGGCGATCCCTGCATCCCCCTCCCATTATAAGAATGCATGGGAGCCGGGCTCGGTGGCTCAGCCTGAAATCCCGCGTCTTTGGGAGGCTGAGGTGAGTGGATTGCCTGAGCCC
>NW_007099041.1:0-429 GCF_000164805.1 Carlito syrichta | reverse complement strand
TTTTTTTTTTTTTTTTGGAGTTGGACTCTCACTCTGTCGCCCAGACTGGAGTGCAGTGGCACATTCATGGTCACCCCAGCGTTGACCTGCTGGACTTTGGCAATCCTTCCACCTCAGTCTCCCAAGTAACCAGAACTAGAGGCGCATGCAGCCACATCTGGCTAATTTTTGATTTATTGTAGAGAAGAGGTCTCGCCAAGTTGTCCAGGTTAGTCTCAAACCCACGTGCTAAAGCAATCCCCTCACTTCGAATTCCCAAAGTGCTGGGATTATAGACTGAGTCACGGAACCTGGCCATTTTTATTATTTCAAACTCCCTCCCCAAAGTCATTCCTGCCTTAAAGTAAAAAGAGGAGATAAACCGGGCTCAGTGGCTCAGCCTGTAATCCCACGCTTTGGGAGGCTGAGGTGAGTGGATTGCCTGAGCCC
>NW_007099040.1:13278-34562 GCF_000164805.1 Carlito syrichta | reverse complement strand
AGTCTCGCAGGGCCGGGGAGGGGGCCGGGAGAGCGTCCCACACCAAAGGCCAGACGCTGGGCGCCGTGGCCGTGGCCACCCCCTGGATGGCACCCCTGAGGCCCGGCCCTGCTGTGCCTGCCGCCTGCTGATTAATGCCTCAAATGGCGTGAGAACGAGCCGGTTGAATTACAGGCTCCCTGCACAGCAATTCCGACAGGGCCCGGCCCGCGGCATGCGTCGCCCAGGTGTGTCACTGCTGCTTCCAGGGACCCGGTGAAGAAGGAACGAGTCCCAGCTTTGCTTTATATTAAAGTTGCGGGAAATGAGACACAGAGAAGTTAAGTATGTGGCCCAGGTCACACAGTGAGTGAACAGCATTGCTGGGATTTGAACCCCAGTGGGAGGGCCCAGACCCCTGGCCCTTGTTCAGGTCTGACCCAGGACAAGTCATATGACCCGGGAATAGGCCAGGGAGATGCTGGAAGATTCCTCTTCCCACCAAAGGCCACCGTCTGCCATTCATGTGGGTTAAGCCATGCCCCCATAAACGACACTCCGGGGGCCTGCTGGGCAGGTGCCCCGAGGGGAGGTGCACAGGGGCTTGGGCTTCTCTCCCCCTCCCTCCCTCGCTCCCCAGATTCCCTGACCCCCTGGGTGGTGAACCAAGACCACCTCCCCCCTCACCCCTGAGTTCAAATCGCAGAGAGCAGGGAAGGAGCCGGCAGACTAGCACAGAGAGGAAAACACTAAGACCCCCAAACCTCCCACCCCGGAGAACCTCCAGGTGAAGTAAAGATCCAAACCTAAAATAATACTAGAGAAACGCACACAAAAAATTGGGAGATGTTTTTATAAAGCCAGGAGTAGAGGCCGGGCATGGTGGCTCACACCTGTAATCCTAGCACTTTGGGTGGCGAGGGAGGAGCATTGCTTGAGCCCAGGAGTTCAAGGCCAGCCTGGGCAACATAGCGACACTTTGTCTCCACCAAATAAAACAAAAAACATTAGTCAGCTCAGTGGTGCATGCCTGTAGTTGCAGCTTCTAGGGAGGCTGAGGCAGAAGGATCGCCAGAGCCCAAGAGGTCAAGGCTGTGGTAGGCTGTGATCGTGCCACTGCACTCCAGCCTGGGCAACAGAGTGAGACCCCCAACTCAAAAAAAAAAAAAAAAAAAAGCCTGGAGAGAAAGATAAGCAGAGTCTAAAACTCAGAAGATACGAAGAGAAAGACTGGCAGAATCGACTTCATAAAAATTTAAAACTTGTAGGAAACAAGCAAGCACATGACCAAAAGAAAGAAAAAGAAATCTGAAAGATAAATGGCTGGGGGTAAATATATATCATCTGTATCGGACAAAGGATCGATAACCTTAATATATAAAGAGCTCCCATAACTCAATAGGAAAAGACAAAGCACGGGATGAGACGGTGAGCTGGTGCTGTCAGTGTGGTGGGCAGAGGGGCGGCCCCAGCGGTTGACATTCCTGTCAGGGCCGCACCTGCAGGACGCTGTCATCAAGGTCCCGCTTAAATGCTTCCTTCGAAGCTTCCGCGGCTGCTGATAGATTTCAATTAAGATACCACCCAGCAGCAGCCACCAAAGCCTCCCAGGGGTGGGAGGCCATGTGGGGGAGCCAGCCCCCTCCTTATCTTTAAGCCCAGGGGTGGGCCTCGGCTGAGGCGTGGCCTCCCGTCCTGCCCCTCCCTTTCGGGTCCAGGGCTGGGCTCCCGCCCCCCCAGCCACACACCTTTGCGACAAGAGACCTCCCTTTTCTTTCTTTCTTTCTTTTAGAGATGAGGGTCTCGCTACATTGCCCAGGCTGGTCTCAGACTCTCCCCAGGCACTGAGATTGTAGGTGGGTGCCATCGCACCCTGCCAAAACTCAACCCTCCCGTTCTGAGACTCAGCTTCCTTCTCCTTAAAAGGGGAGGGTGACAACAGTGTCCCCGGTTAGGTGGGTGTGAGGTTTCAGGGGTCAGGCGCACACGGGCTGGCAGTGAGCACAGTGTGGCCCGGCAGCCCCCAGGGTGTGTGACCTCTCCTGCCGTCAGCACCCACCTGAGGTCACCCCGTCCCCGTGGACCCGGGGGAAGGACATAGCGGCAGGTCACCATCCAGGAGCCTGTGCCCACAGCAGGAGACTCCGCCTCGACTCACCCCAGCCATGGGGCCCAGCCTCATCCTCCAGGAGGATCGCTGAAGTCCCTTTAGACCTGGGGTCCTCCTGACTCCCCCCCCATGCCTGAGATCTCAGCCCCTCTGGGGGCACCGGGGTCCACACCTCTTTCTCCTGCACAAGGGCTGCGCCTCCCTGCTCTGCATGGCACCCACCCGGGAACTTCCAGACATCCCCGCCTAGGAGGTTAGAACCCAGGACACCGTGCACACAGGAAGCCACCCGGATACGCTGGGGACACACGCCCAGTCTGGTGCCCACCTGTTCCTTGGAATGTCTCTTTAAAGCATAAACAGAGTGATTGTTATGGGGCAAGGGCTGCTTTTGGAGTGAAGAAAAGGTTCTGGAATGAGTGGAGATGCTTGTACAACTCTGGGAACACACCCAAAACCACAGAATTGGACACTTTAATTTTTCTGAGTCCAAGTCTCACTCCGTCGCCCAGGCTGGAGTGCCGGGGCACGATTGGGGCTTACTGCAGTCTCCACCTCCTAGACTCAGGCAATCCTTCCACCTCAGTCCCTGGGATAGCTGGGCATGCAGGCATGTGCCACCATGCCTGGTTTTTCATTTGTTTGTTTGTTGTCGAGAAAAGTTTTGCCAAGTTGCCCAGGCTGGTCTCGAATTCATGGGCTCAGGCAACCCTCTCACCTCCAGCTCCCAGAATGCTGGGATTGTAGGCGTGAGCCACCATGCCTGGCCATTCGCTTGTTTGTTTTCTTTGGAATCCGGGCCTCACTCAGACACCCAAGCCGGAGTGGAGTGGCACAATCAGGGCTCACTGCAGCCTCGACCTCCTGAGCTCAGGCAACCCTCCCACCTCGGCCTCCCAAGTACCTGGTTCCAGGTATGAGCCACTGCATCCAGCCTTGAATCGTACACCTTAAATGGTGAATTTTGTTGTATGAAGAAAAACTCCACCTGACTTTAAGACACAACTACCTCCCAAATATATATTATACATACATATTCAAAACAAACTTAAACTTATGACATTTGTAGGACATTATTGTTTAGATAAATTAAATTAAATATATATTCAAAGATTTTAAAATATCAAGTGAGCTAAAGATAATAAATATTAAGTAAATAACAATCTTGCCAGGCACGGTGGCTCACGCCTGTAACCCCAGCACTTTGGGAGGCTGAAGTGGGAGGATCGCTTGAGGCCAGGAGGTTGAGGCTGTGGTGAGCCCTGATCGTGCCAATGCCCTCCAGTCTGGGCAACAGAGTGAGACCCCGACTCAATTATAATAATAGTAATCATCATCACCATCGTAACAGAACAATTCCGAGCCCTTCTTGTGTTCCTGGCACAGACTGTCCCAGCAGGAGAAGCATGTGGTTGTACCGTCGGGACCGCGTCGGGACAGCACGACTGGCGGCTCTTTTGGGAGCGGTACTCTTGGCGTCCCCAGCACCGTTATCGGGCACTGCTGACTGCTGAGAACGGGTGGTGCCAGGTCCTCCTCCGTCCTCTCAGCCCCTGGGAAGGTGCCACGCACCTGCCTACAGCCAGCAGATCCCAGGCTGTCCCCGAGACTCTTTTGTTTTTTGAGTCAGGGTCCCACTCTGTTGCCCAGGCTGGAGGGCAGTGGCACAATCAGGGCTCACCACAGTCTCACCTTTCTGGGCTCCAGGGATCCTCCTGTCTCAGCCTCCTGAGTAGTGAGTAGCTGGGGCTACAAGCGTGTGCCACCACGCTTGGGTCCTTTTTAATTTTCTTGGTAGAGATGAGGTCTCACTATGTTGCCCGGGCTGGTCTCGAACCCCTGGGCTCACGCAACCCTCCTGCCTCCAACCCCCAGAGTGCTGGGATTACAGGCCTGAGCCACCGCGCTGGCTCCCCGATGCTTTTGATGTCTGGTCATGCTAACAGCTCCTCCCTCCTGGGCCCCAGGGAACCACGGGCCCTCCGGCCTTCACATGCCCACACCACAGAACCCGCCATGGCAGCCACACTTCCCATCCTCTCTGGGCCCACTCATCCTGAAAGTCACCATCGCCGTGACACCCGCAAGCTGGCTCGGCGGTGCCAGGGCCAGGGCAACGCGAGCCACGTGCACCGAGGGCGTGGGGCTGGGGTGGGCGTCGGGAGGCAGGCACGGGAGGGGCCGTGCAGGGCTCTCACCCAGCCAGTGCTCCCCGGTGAGCTTGCCGAAGCCATCACGGTAGGCCTCCCAGCCCCGGAAGAAGTTCACGGAGCCGTCTTCCCGGCGCTGAAACACCTGCAAAGGGAAGATGAGCATGGAGCAGGGGCTCCCACCTTTCCAGGATCCCCGGCCTGTCTCGCCTTTTTCCAGATCAAAACGCATCTGGGCCGGGCGTGGTGGGGTCACCCCTGCAATCCCAGCACTTTGGGAGGCTGAGGCGGGAGACTCTCCTGTGCCCAGTTGCTCGAGACCAGCCTGGGCAACACAGTGAGATCACGTGTGCTTGCCCTGCCCCAGGGACTCCCCCCCGCCTGCCCTTGACCTCTCCACTGGGCGAGGGCAAGGGCTGGGTCTCCTGCTTCCTTCAGCAGCCGCCAGCCCAGGGTGGCCTGGGACAGAGCAGTGACTCAGGAGCATCGAAGTGGCACGAGACAGGATGGACTGAATGAGCACACTTCCCCGTGATGTTTCCTTAGGAAGAAATGTCGACGGACTGGGGTGGGGTGGAGGAAAGCCAGCTTCCAAGCCCACCTCTGCCACCTGCCTTTGGGCCTCTAGGCTGGTCTCACCTTTGCTCTGGGCCGCGGTTTCCCCACTGGTCGAGTAAGGGGGCTAGGCCAGGGTCCTGATGTCTTTTTCCAAACCAAAACAAAACCGGGTGCTCACACCTGCAATCCCAGCACTTCGGGAGGCCGAGGCGGGAGGACTGCTTGAGCCCTCCTGGGTTTGAGACCAGTCTGGGCAAAATAGTGAGCCCTTTCTCTACAAAAATTTTAAAATAGCCAGGTATGGCGGCACAGGCCTGAAGTCCCAACTATTTGGGAGGCTAAGGTGGGAGGATCACTTGAGCCCAGAACAAGGCTGCAGTGAGCCATGCCTGCCCTGCTGCACTCCAGCCTGGGTGACGGAGCCAGACCCCGACTCAAAAAGAAAAAGAAGGGAAAAAAAACTCTTCTGGAGTTTTCGAGAACTGAGAGCAGCCCCCACCTTAGTCCTGGCCTCCAGAGCCCGTCTCCCCATGAGCTTCCTTCCTCAAAGGCCGGGATGGGGGGGAGGAGCCGGAGTCCAAGCCAAGACTCAGGGGAGGAAGAGGAGACCACAGCAGCGGGGGTGTGACTTGGGTACCAACAAGCAGCCCGGCGGCCTGTTCTTTGTTTTAATAGCATTCTTGATTTGGGAGTCGGGAATCCCATCGGCTAAATTGCTTTGAAATAAGCACCAGGCTGGTCCAGGCCAGAGCTGCCTCGAGTATTTACAAGATCCGCTGACAATCCAGCCCGGCTCGCCTCCCTGGCCCTCTTTCTGTTTAACAAGCCTTTTCCTGCTTATCCTCCGAGGCGGCTCCCCGGCCGTCCAGCCCGCCTCCTCCATCTGGGTGAGTGTCTGATGTGTTAGAGATTTGGCTGCGGCCCCCGCGAGCTGCCAGTTTCATTACTAAGCAGCCTGATTTCAGCGGCTCGGAACTGCGCGCGCCCGGCCTGACCCGTGGCGTCTGCTGGGTGAGCGTTTGCCGGATGCTCCCAGCCCGCGGGGACACGTCAGTCACGGCCACTGGGCAGCTCTGACGTCAGGGAGCTGGAGGGAGATGACACCTCTCTTTTCTTGCTCTGATACCTCAAACCTGGCCCAGCTCTGCAACCTGAAAGTCCTCAGGAGTGACCGGCTGGGGCGGAGGGAAATTCGATCAGGCTGGAGACCGGAGGGGCGGGGGAGAGCCGTATTGATGGCTGCGAATTGGGACCCTGAGCACGCGCCCTTTTGAAGGCCTAATCCTGGCAGAAGCCCAGGCGCTCCCCTGAGAAGGTATCGGCAGCCAGGAGCCCGTTTCTGCAGGAGGAGGGAGCTGGAGGGACCGGCAGGGCCCGGAGTCCCCTGGGAGGCCCAGCTCCAATCCGAGGGCTGCGGGTCCCTGCCCTGGGGACTGTCCCCTGCCCTTGGGACAGGCTGAAAGGGGCTCCGTGTCAGACAGGGAGCCCAGCCTCCTGGATCTGGAATCTAGAGCCCGTCACTGTCACTGATAGCAAGCTACTCAGCCTCTCTGAGCCTGTTTCCTCATTTGTTCTTGTTTTCGTTTTTTGAGTCGGGGTCTCACTCTGTTGCCCAGGCTGAAGTGCAGTGACATGACCACGGTGTACCATAGCCTCAACCTCCTGGGCTCAGGTGATCCTTCCACCTCAGCCTCCAAAGTAGCTGGGACTGCCGGCGTGCGCCACCACACCTGACTAATTTTTTGATCTTTTGTAGAGACGAGGTCTTGCCAAGTTGCCCGGGCTGGTCTCGAATCCCTAGGCTCAATCTGCCCTCCTGTCTCTGCCTCCCAAAGTGCTGGAATTACAGGCGTGAGCCACCACGCCCAGCAGTTTCCTCATCTGTAAATGAGACATCGTAACAGCACCTTCCTCATAGGTTATGACAATCCACTGAGAAAAAAAATTAGGGACTGGCGCATAGTAGTCCCTATTCAGTAAATGCCAGCTGAAAACCAGTGAGGCATCAAGTCACAGGCCTGGCCCCTGGGTTTCTGTCCTCCCCAGCCCCTCAGCCCCTGTCCAGGCCACGTCCCACTCTCCTTGCAGACTGGCCGTGCACCTCTCCCTCCCAGTCGCCCGATGGGTCTGTTCCAGCCTCTGTCATCCATGACATCGAGGATCTCTGTGCTGGGCACTGGCCGGGGAAACCAAGTCAGGAGGTGGGAGGTCGGGGTCCTGCCCTCAGGGACCTTAAGGAACACGGTGGGGGGGACTTTTGCTCGGGGGACCTCCCACCTGGGCAGCTGTGGGGGTGGGGACACAGTGGGCCTGCCCAACAGATCTTCTGGGAGGAATTCCAGGGGCTGCTGGAGGAAGGCAGGGTCCTGCGCCCTGTCTCTGCCTGCGGCCAGGAAGTAAGGCCAGAAGAGGGCCAGCGGCGACCCCAGCAGCCAGGGGCCAAGGCTGCAGGCACGTGGGACCCATTCATGGGTGCCCAGCTGCGCCCCTCCGGAAAGGCACCGTGAAGGAAGCTTTCCAGAATGCCAGCAAGCAGCCTTGGCAGTCTCAGCCACCGCCTCCGAGAAGTTCCCCAGGCTCTGGCTCCCACCCAGAGCTCAGGGGCTGGCCGGGCCCAGCCTGGCTCCCACCGGGACGCCTCAAACCAAGACTGCGACTTATGGAACTTGCCCGGCCCCCGGCCCCATTCTGTGCAGGGGGTGGAGGGAAGGGCTTCAGGTCAGGGAGTCACAGCCGGGCTGGCCAGAGGGACAGCGGGCAGAGCCAGCAAGAGCAGCCCAAGGCTGTGTCCTTCTCTCTGAGTGAATATGTTATTCCCAATCCCTACCCAGCCTTGGGAGCTGGCTGGGTTCCCACACGCCCCCATCCTGATACGGAACAGAAGCCTGGACACTGGTCGCAGGTCAGGCGGCTGTCAGCAGGCGAGGGGGGTGTCTAGTCTGCACAGCTCATGCCCTCAATGCGGGTGCCCGAATGCCAGCGTGCTGTGATGGCATCCATACCCGCACCGAGCCATGTGTGCCTCTGACCAGGGACACCCGTATGACACCTGGAGTGTGCGTAACCCCAGTCCAGGCCTCTAGTGCCACGTGCTGGCCTGCATGCCCACGGTCCTTGGCTCCCCACCACCCAGGGCTCGACCTGGGTGCTGATCAACTGCCGTGAGCACACATCCGGGGACCACCTGGGCCCCGGCCTCTCTTCTCCACCCAGGAAGGAACACTGACAGCAGGTATGGCTGACAGGCCTGTCCAGCTAGTCTGGGTCGGCACCATCCTTAGAAGCCACAGGAACTGTCAGCCAACGTGGGCACGTTAGCAAGTGGTGACAGGCTGTGACCCAGCCCTTGAGGGGCCAAGGCACATCCGTGCCACGGCGTTGGAGAACTGACTTTCAGACTTGACCATGATCCAGGAAACAGTTCACACAGTCCACACTGCATTCATGTCTGTAGTGAGAACTTCTGACAAGACACGCCCTGATGAAGGATGCACTGTAATATTTTGTGGTGTTCTACCCCACTCTATCTGATGTTTAAAAATTATAGCTGGGCTCGGTGGCTCAGCCTGTCATCCCGCGCCTTGGGAGGCTGAGGTGAGTGGACTGCCTGAGCCCGCGGGCTCGAGACCCACCCGGGCAACTTGGGGAGACCTCATCTCTACAATAAATCAAAAATCAGCCGGGCGTGGTAGAGCACGCCTGTAGTTCCAGCTACTTGGAAGGCTGAGGTGGCAGGATCGCCGGCGCCCAGCAGGTCGAGGCTGCGGTGGCCCAGAGCGGCCACCGCACTCCAGTCTGGGCCTCAGAACAAGACTCCAACTCAAAAAAAAAAAAAATTATGTTGGTCATCAAAAAGTGATTTTGCCAACCTGCCAAACTGATCACAATGCGCCATTTGAAAAACACTGCTGGCCCGGCTCGGTGGCTCAGCCTGTCATCCCAGCACTGTGGGAGGCCGAGGTGAGTGGACTGCCTGAGCCCGCGGGTTCGAGACCAGCCTGGGCAACTTGGCTAGCCCTTGTCACTACAATAAATCAAAAATTAGCCGGGCGTGGTAGCGCTCGCCTGTAGTTCCAGCTACTTGGAAGGTTGAGGTGGAAGGATCACCAGAGCCCAGCAGGACGAGGCTGCAGTGGCTGGGAGCGGCCACTGCACTCCAGTCTGGGCGACAGATTGAGAGTCCAACTCAAAAAAAACACACAAAAAACAAAACGAAGCCAGGCTCAGTGGCTCAGCCTGTAATCCCGCGCCTTTGGGAGGCTGAGGTGAGTGGATTGCCTGAGCCCGTGGGTTCGAGACCCGCCTGGGCAACTTGGTGAGACTCATCTCTACAATAAATTAAAAAAAAAAAATTAGCCAGGCATGGTAGCGTGCGCCTGTAGTTCCGGCTACTCGGAAGGCTGAGGCGGAAGGATGGCCGGAGCCCAGCAGGTCGAGGCTGTGGTGGCCGGGAGCGGTCACTGAACTTCAGTCTGGGCGACCGAGTGAAACTCCAACTCAAAAAAAAAAAAAAAAAAAAGAAAAACACTGCTGTCCTTATTTGTTGAGTCACACACCAAGTGACCGAGGCTCTGGGTACTGTGCTCGGATCTCAGACTCGGAAACCCTGTCCCCGGCCTCCAGAGGATGACAGCACAAGTCCACGGACCGATGGCCAGCTGGGACTCCCCAGTTCCCAGGCATGAGGGGATGCTTTGGGCAACTGTAAGGCTCAGGGTGAGTGGCAGCTGCGGCCTCGTATTTCTGGGAACTGGCTAGACTTCGGTGATGCTGCATGTCTGGATGTCACCAAGCACAGAGCCCTTTACGTCCAAAGCAGCATCCAAGAGACAGAAGGATACCGAGGGAAGTGACTACAGGTTCAGTGTGTCCACTTGCCCCTCCTGCGGCACCCCTAAAACATGTACCCCACTCCGGCAAAAAAGGGCCAGGCATGGTGGCTCACATCTGTAATCCCAACACTTTGGCAGGCCGAGGTGGGAGGACTGCCTGAGCCCAGGAGTTGGAGACCGGCCTGGGCAACACAGCAAGACCTCGTCTCTACAAAAAGTCAAAACGTTAGCCAGGCGTGGTGGTGCGTGCCTGCAGTCCCAGCTACTCGAGAGGCTGAGGAGGGAGGATCACCTGAGCTCAGGAGGTCCCGGCCGCAGTGAGCCGCGAGGGTCCCAGTGCGCTCCAGCCTGGGCGACAGAGTGAGACCCCGACTCAAAAAAAAGGGAGGGGGACAGGGAGTGAAAGGTAAGGAGATCGAATAACGACTGATGAGTTCCGAGGCTGAAATGCGAGCTGGACCGGCTCCTGGGGCATCTCTCCCGGTTCCGGGCGGAAAGCGACTGATGTAGAAACAGTCGCCGCCGCGGCCCCTTGGGCGGGCGCCACGAGTGGGACGACAGACAGTCGGCGTTGCCGGCGCGGATCCTCAGAAGCGCGTCTTGGAAGTGCCACTGGGGGGGCTCTGCCAAGGGAGCCGGGCCCACGTGGTCCCGCAGATGGTGCTGGGCGGGTTCAAAGGCAGGCGCGGCGGCGGAGGGGGAGGGCGGCGGTGCGCCCGTCCCGCGTTTGGCAGATGGGGCCTGGGGCCGGGGACACAGAGACGCCTCCTGGCTTCCTCCGTTTCGCATCCGCGGGCTCAGCCCCCGCCTGTCCAGCCCACTTCTTTCTTGCTTTCCTTCCCCCCCTTCCTTCCTTCCCTTTCTTCTCTCTCTCTCTCTCTCTCTCTTTTCAGAGACAAGGTCTCCCTAGGTTGCCCAGGTTGGTCTCGAACTCCTGGGCTCAAGTGATCCTCCCGCCTCAGCCTCCCAAAGTGCTGGGATGACAGGCAGGAGCCACCTCGCCCGGCAGCCTGCTTCTTGTTTGCGGCCCGAGCTGGGCTCTGCAGTCCTCCTCGCACCGGGCCAGCGCCTTTCGGGGACAGTCGCAGCCCTCCCTGCCACAGCCCCGGAGGGACAGTTGGTGCGCCCACTGGGCAGATGAGAAGATTGAGGCTCGGAGAGTGGACAACGCCCGCAGATGGCCGGAGGAGGGAAATGGCACTGCACAAGCACAAAGGCTGAGTGCCCAGGCGTGCCCCATGGTTCAGAGGGGGGACACTGGTCCCCCACACCTGCGAGCCCACCTGGCCCTCAGTCTCAGGGAGTGCCCGGGCTGGCACTCAGGAGATCTGGGTTCTTTTCTTTTTTGAGTCAGGGTCTCACTCTGTTGCCCAGGAGTGGCACCATCACGGCTCACCACAGCCTCGACCTCCTGGGCTTAGGCGATCTTTCTGACTCCGCCTCCTGAGTAGCTGGGACTACAGGTGCCCGCCACCACACCTTGCTTATTTATTGTTGTTGCCCAGGCTGGTCTCGAACCCGCGGGCCCAAGCAATCCTCTGGGCTCAAGCAATCCTCCTGCCTGGGCCTTCCAAAGTGCTGGGATTACAGGCGTGAGCCACCACGCCCAGATGAGACCCACATTCTCTCCAGACTCCAGGCAACAGGCTATGGGACCTTCTGAGCCTGGGCGTCCCTCCTGCAAAACAAGGGCTGCTTCCTGGGGCCCTGTGGGTATGCCCAGGCTCACAGGATGGCCCCAGCCTTCAGTGCTGACAGCCCCAGGAGAGTTGGACACACAAGCCAGCAGTCACAGGGCAGAGCAACTTCCCACCAGGCGCATCCCTCTGAACCCCGTGCCTCAGTTTCCTCATCTGCAAAATGAGGACCGCAACAGCCTCAGCTCACCAAGTGTTGATGAGGACTCAATGTGCTGGCACACAGCATGCCATAGCAATAGCAGGACTTGCTGCAAGCTCAGAAGAGTGAGTCCCTCGGCTGGGGCAGCTGTGAGGGGGGCGGGGCGGCCTGGAGGGCTGCCTGGAGGAGGAAATGCTTGCCTAAACTTGAGCAGAGCCTTGCCGGGTAGCCAGAGGCACTCAGACCCAAGGGACGGCGATGGGTGGGTCCAGATCCTAGGAGACTGTGGGCGGTGGTCGCTGCTGCCTTGAAGGATCCCTCAGAGGCAGCATCAGGGATTTTTTTCCCCTAGACTTTGATGAAACCGCTTCAGAAACCAGTTAGAGGCAGGATTATGTTGGCCTTGTAGTTGTGGCACCCACTGGCCTCCCAGGCCTCTCGAGCAGGTGATTCTGGGAGGGGGCGGAGGGGCCCCCCTGCAGAAGCAGATTCTTGTTTTCAAAGAACAAAGCTCTTGGATGTGTGAGCGAATGCAGCCCTTCAAAGGCGGCCCCTGGGGCGGCTCTGCCGCATTCCGAGGAGTCTGTCTTTCCTTAAATCCTTTCTGGACACCTCTGGGCAGTGCCCCCAGGGAGGCCTCCAGGCTTGCTGGCGAGAGTGAGTGGGGGGTCTCACTCTGTTGCCCAGGCAGGAGTGCAGCTGCGCTCATGGCTTACCGCAGTCTCTGCCTCCTGAGCGCAGAGATCCTCCCACCTCATCCTCCTGAGTAGCTGGGATTACAGGTGTGAGCCACTACTCATGGCTAATGTTTTGATCTTTTGTGGAGACGAGGTCTCGCTGTGCGATGTTGCCCCAGCTGGGCTCAAGCAGTCCTCCCACCTTAGCCTCCCAAAGTGCGGGATGACAGGCATGAGCCACCGCACCTGGCTGAATTCAAACCCTGACTCTGCCTCTCTCAGGCTATGTAACCTCGAACGAGTCACGGAACCTCTCTGAGCCTCAGTTTCCCTCTCTGTAAGCCCCTGCAGAGCCAAGGCAAAGATGTGACAAAGTCAACGCATAACCAGGCGGCACACAGTAGGTCTCATATCACCACCCTTCCCTCCAGAGCCAGCTGCCCGCCCAGAAGGAAGTGGGGCCCACTTCTTGTTTTTGACTGAAAATGGTACCCCCGGGCTCGGCACCCGGCCATCATTCCCAGCTTGGCAGCCGGCGCCTGCCGGCTCCTGGCAAAACACGCCTCGGAGCTGCCATTTATCCACTATGGAGCCACATCAGGCTCAGGGCTGAGCGTGTCACGTGCAGGATACCGTTTACATGCAAAGTTTGAAAGATCCAAACTGCTCCGGACAGAGGCAGGCTTTCTCTGCACAGATCGGCCGAGGAAATGTGAGGGTGTTATTAATGGTCCCTGCGTTACTCTTAACGTGTGTGTGCATGCATGCACGCACGCACGTGCTCTCCAGGACTCCTCCCCAGGGCAGGGTCACAGCAGGTCCCTTGCCACCACGGCCTCTGGGAGAGTCAGTGTCCCAGATGGGAGCAGCACTGCCACCAGGGATGTCCCAGATGGGACCCTGGCTCCTTCCTTGAACTCCTGGGCTCAAGCGATCCTCCCGCGTCAGCCTCCCAAAGTGCTGGGATGACAGGCGTGAGCCACCGCTCCCAGCCACGTTGAAATTTTGACGGTGCCTCTCCCAAGCCATACGACCTCGGACGAGTTGCAGAACCTTTCCAGGAAAGAGCCAGTGTCCCAACTGTTGGACCCTGAGGCCCCGCCACCCGGTCTCCAGTGGCAGGGCCAAGGCTGGCGACTGCAGCCCCCCCCCAGCTGGAGATTGTCGTCCCTCCCTGAGCCTGATGAGGCTGCGGGCTTCTTTGAAGCTCTCGGCAGAGGGCTGATTTTCCTCCCTGCCTAGGGAGCACAGGTAGGGAGGGAAGGGGGCGCTGGGGAGGGGGCGCCTCTCCAGCAGAGCCAATTAGAGGCAGGCGTGAACCCGCTGACCCAGCACGCAGGAGATGGCTGGCGGAGGGCAGACCCACGCAGAGCTGGGTTTGAGCCACTGGTGTCAGGGAAGTCGGCTGTGCCGGGGATGGGGACCCTGTGGAGTCCATTCCAAGTCCCCGCTGGAGGAGATGGTGACCTGGACCCCGTGGGTGTGACCCCGGCCGGTGATTATGCCAAGGCGAGCAGTTGGCAGTGCTGCCCGGGGCAGATCTCGGTGGGGGCAACGCACGCCCTGCAGGGCTGGGAGACAAGGGGTCCCCACACTGAGGCTGAGCAAACCCTTGAAGCCTGCCACGGGCTCTGGGCACTGCCACCCGTCCCCCAGGCTCTGCAAAGCGGCGGCACAGTGCAGGAGGGCTACCCCAAAAGGGGTGTGACCCGCCCAGGCAGTCTCACACAGCAGGGAGGTGAGGGGGGTGAAGGGTGGTGGCAGGGTGGGTTGTGAGCTGAAAACAGCCAGCTTCAACCTAGGCAGCACCTCACACCTTTTATTTATTCTGAGTCGGGATCTCACTCTGTTGCCCAGGCTGGAGTCTGGTGACCCCATCACAGTTCACCACAGCCTCAACCTCCTGGGCTCAGGTGATCTTTCTGCCTCGACACCATCTCGCCTGGCTAACCTTTTGATTTTATGTAGAGATGAGAGGCCTATTTTGCCCTGGCTGGTCTTGAAATCCTGGGCTCCAGCGATCCTCCTGCCTCAGTTTCCCAAAGTGCTGGGATTGCAGGTGTGAGCCACCATGCCTGGCCCATATGGCACCCTTTTTTTTTTTTTTGAGTCGGAGTCTCACTCTGTCACCCGGGCTGGAGGGCAGTGGCACGATCATGGCCACCGCAACGCCAACCCGCTGGGCTCAGGTGATCCTTCCACCTCAAACTTCCGAGTAGCTGGAACTACAAGCACGCGCCACCATGCCTAGCTAATTTTTTGATTTAGTGTAGAGCTGAGGTCTCACCAAGTTGCCCCGGCTGGTCTCGAACCTGTGGGTTCAGGCAGTCCTCTCACCTCAGCGTCCCAAAGTGCTGGGATGATAGGCATGAGCCATCGCACCTGGAGGTACCTTCTGACACAAAAATTTGCCTCTATTTTTAGGAATTTCCCTCCCCCTTTTTTTTTTTTTTTTTTTTTTTTGAGTTGGAGTTTCACTCTGTCGCCCAGACTGGAGTGCAGGGCCGCTCCCGGCCACCGCAGCCTCGACCTGCTGGGCTCCGGTGATCCCTCCGCCTCAGCCTTCCGAGTAGCCAGAATTACAGGCGCGCGCTACCACACCCGGCTGATTTTTTGATTTATTGTAGAGATGAGGTCTTGCTGCCCAGGCGGGTCTCGAACCCGCGGGTTCAGGCAATCCGCTCACCTCAGCCTCCCAAAGGTGCGGGATTACAGGCTGAGCCACCGAGCCCGGCTTCCCTCCCCCTTTTAAGCACAGCTTGACTGTAAGACCCTATAGGGCAGAGCTGGGCTCCTCTGTTCACTAGGAACCCCCAGGGTTCAGCATGGGCTCCCCGCCCCACTTTCTCCTCTCCCTCCCCCTCAGTCCTCAAAGATAAGGACCTGTAAAGCCACTCTACATTACACCCATTTAACAGATGAGAAAAGTGAGACTCAGAGAGGGGAGGTGACCCTGCCTAAGGATGCCAACAGCCACTTGCCTGGCAAGCATTTAGGGAGCGCTGAGGGTATTCGGGTGCTGTGCAGACCCCTGAGCTAAAGCGGCCATGAGAGGACTTGGCCCTGCCCCCGATCCGGCCCTGGCGGGGACACGGACAAGGAACACGCAGGCAGGGGTGGACCTGAGACTTGCGCAGTGAGGGGCTTGAGGACCACCCCACACAACCCAGGCCCTGGCGCCTCCTCTGCCTTGTCCCTGACCCAAGCCTCCTCAAGCCAGACACGCCGGCAGCATGGAGCCACTGCGGTCCCAGAACAAGCCACGCCATCTCCTGACCCCACACCCTGTTCCGTCCCCCAGACCTGTGTGTGGGGCCTAGCCTGCACGCAGCCCTGACACAAGCCGGCTGACCTGTCCATCAGTCTGTTCCCCGCCGACTTCCCTCCGCCTGGCTTATCACTGGCCTGTTTGAACACAGGAATGAGGGACTCCATGACAGCTGACTCCTGGGGCTTAGGAGGCTGGAGGCTGGCTGGGTGGCCTTGGGAAAATCTCTTGCCCTCTCTGAGGATGCCCTCCCAGCCTCCTGGGTGTTCGTGTGACGCCAGGGGTTGTATAAACTCTAAAGTGCCCCTTGAGGGGGCAGGGCTGCTGGACGCCTCCTCGCCCTCTCCAGTCTCTCCAGAGGCAGGCTCTGGTGGGAGTGTGCGGCCCCAGGGCCTTGGGGCGCGGCCCCACGTGCCTCGTCCTCGGGGAGCCCTGGCAGTTTGGACGCCGCGACTAATGAGGAAGGACGGAGTCTGGGTCTGGAGAGGCGGAGGCCGGCTCTCTCCCAAACTGAAATTTAGTTTCCGTGAGATTCTGCGTGGCAGGCGGTGATCCTGACAGATGTCCAGAGGCTCCCGGGGAAAGATTGCTTCTGACGGGAGCCCAGATGGATATTAACGCCCAGTGGCCACGCAAGCACTTCTCAGACGGGAACGGCCTCCGCACCCGACCCCGGAAGCAGGCATCTGGCCCTCACTGTCTGCCCCCAATCGCCCCTGAAGCCGGGGCCGTCGTAGGAATCACCCAGCTTCCAGCCCAGATCCTGATTGACTTCCCGGGAGATTGGCTCGAAGTCTGCCGGAGCAGAAGGCGCACAGCCTGCCCCTGCGTCTTGATCTTTCATTAAGCCTGTCCTAACCCTTAACTCTGATTTCTGGGCCCGGCCGGCGCCTCTCGTGGCTCTGCCTGCCCAGGGGTTCCCAGGAGCAGATGCTATAACTCAGCCATCCTCGCAGTTAGGAAAACAAAAGAGCTTTTAACCCCCAGCCACGGAACCGGAGCATTTAAAAGCTCTCCTCTGGAGTCTGAAGACAGGTTCAGAGATATGTCTGTCTTTGGGGTCTTCAGGGGATTCAAGGCTGCTTTTGCGCGGGCTCTTAGCACGGCAGGCTCCTCTCGCCCCTCCCCCACCCGCCTCCCTCCAGCCACCCCCTGCCTGCCGGGGACAGCTGACCCCTTTCAAAACTGCTCCTTGCTTCCCACCCCGTCTGCCCCTTGAGAGGCTTCCTGCCCTTGTTTCTCGGTCACTTGTTTGTTTTATCCGATGTGAAACTCCTCTCCTGGACGTCTGTCAGCCTGGACATCAACATACCAGAAATAGTCCACACCAGCCTTCTTGCTAAGAAGCTGAGGCATCCTGCCAGGCGTGGTGACTCACACCTAGAATCCCAGCACTTTGAGAGGCCAAGACGAGAGGATCGTTTGAGCCTGGAGTTCAAGACCAGCCTGAGCAACTTTGTGAGACTTCGTCTCTACAAAAAATCAAAAAACTAGACCGGGCTCAGGGGCTCAGCCTGTAATCCCGCGCTTTGGGAGACCGAGGTGAGTGGATTGCCTGAGCCCGTGGGCTCGAGACCCGCCTGGGCAACTTGGCAAGACAATAAATAAAAAAATCAGCCGGGCGTGGTAGCACGCGCCTGTAATTCCAGCTACCCAGAAGGCTGAGGCGGAAGGATCGCCGGAGCCCAGCAGGTCGAGGCTGCGGTGGCCGGGAGTGGTCACTGCACTCCAGTCTGGGCGACTGAGTGAGACTCCAATTCAAAAAAATAAAAATAAAAATAAAAAAACTAGCTGGGCGTGGTGGCTTGTGCCTGTAGTCCCAGCTACTTGGGAGGCTGGGGCAGAAGGGTCGCCTGAGGTCAGGAGGTTGAGGCTGCGGTAAGCTGTGAACGTGCCGCGGCACTCCAGCCTGGGCAGCAGAGTGAGACTGTGACTCAAAAAAAAAAAAAGAAAAGAAAGAAAGAAAAGAAATTGAGGCATCCTGCTGGCCTCCTCTCATGCCCCAAGTCCAAGGTTGGAGACCAGGGAGGCTTCCACCCAGGCACCCCTGGAATCGGCCAGACTTTACCTCCCACAGGTTCCTGTCCCCTGAGCCACCTGGATTCCCTTTGGGGGGGGAGCTGAGCAAGGGGACAGTGGCTCATGCCTGTCATCCCAGCACTTTGGAAGGCCGAGTGGAGAGGACTGCCTGAACCCAGGAGTCCGAGACCAGCCTGGGCAACTTGGCGAGACCTTGTCTCTACAAAACATCAAAAAATTAGCCGGGCGTGGTGGTGTGCCTGTAGTCTCGGTGATCGTGCCACCGCGCTCCAGCCTGGGTGACAGAGTGACCACGACTCAAAGAAATAAAAATAAAAAAGCCAGCTGCTTGGAGTGAAGGTTGCAGGCCTTGACCCTTCCTTGCCCACCAGACACCCCGCTGACTTTGAACCAATGGCTGGGACGGCACAATCACCTCTGAGTAACCATGAGACTCCGCCCCCGCCACATCAGCCTGGTGGGCAGGGGCCATGCCCACGCTTAGCTGTGGGGCAGTGGGGCTGTCTCACTGCGCCTACCCCTGGCATAGCCTGGGGCCTCTATTCCCAACTGAGCGGGCCTGAGCGGGTTTCTCTGGTCTCCCAGTCTCCTTCTGGTGCCTCTCTTCTTGCTTAGGCTGGCCGCTTTCTGTTGCTTGCGGTTAAAAGCTCTAATGACGCAGGTGGGTATCCATTTCACAGCTCAGAGGACTTAAGTGATCTGCCCAAGGTCACACAGCAGGAGAACCACACACAGGGCTGTCTATGGAGGCATCAGAAATGCACCCTTCTCTGGGATGCTTGTACGGCTGCAGTGACCTCTCCCACCTCAAATTCCTGCAGACTGTGAATTCCTTGGGAGGACTGGGACAGAGGCTTCCCCATCTCTGTCCTTCCCTAGTGCCCAGTATGTGCTCAAAAAAAATTCTGCTCAGGCCACGCTCGGTGGCTCAGCCTGTCATTCCAGCACTTTGGGAGGCCGAGGCGAGGGGATTGCCTGAGCCCACGGGTTCGAGACCCACCAGGCAACTTGGTGAGACTTCGTCTCTACAATAAATCAAAAATCAGCTGGGTGTGGTAGTGCGTGCATGTAGTTCCGGCTACTTGGAAGGCTGAGGTGGAAGGATCACCAGAGCCCAGCAGGTCGAGGCCATGGTGGCCGGGAACGTGGTACTGCACTCCAGCCTGGGTGACAGAGTGAGACTCTAACTCAAAAAAAAAAATAGGCCAGGCTCGGTAGCTCAGCCTGTAATCCCTCACTTTGGGAGGCCGAAGTGAGTGGATTGCCTGAGCCCGCGGGTTTGAGACCCACCCGGGCAACTTGGCGAGAGCTCATCTCTACAATAAATCAAAAATTAGCCGGGTGTGGTAGTGTGCACCTGTAGTTCCAGCTACTTGGAAGGCTGAGGAGGAAGGATCGCTGGAGCCCAGCAGGTCGAGGCTGTGGTGGCCAGGAGTGGCCACTGCACTCTAGTCTGGGGGACGGAGTGAGACTCCAACTCAAAAAAACAAAACAAAACAAACAAACAAACAAACAAAAGTCTGCTCAACTGAAATTAAATATGAAGCTGAGAATCATTAAAGAGCCAGTTCTACCAGTCCGATTTTCCACTGTCACCAGGAGTCCCAACCACAACCAACTTGGCAGCTTTCAGAGTTGCATGCACACCTCCAGGGACAGTGGTGCATGTTGTTCACAGCTCAAAGGCACCCAGCAAGGTGGCAGAGCTCACATCTGCCTCAGCAAACCCAGCACCCCAGGACGCAAAAATCACCCAATGGCCGATGGTGGCCCTGCTACAACCCACCCCAAGCCTGAGTCTCCCAAGAGGGTCTTAAACCCACCAATTTGGCAAAGGGGGGCTGCAAGCTCAATTTTTTACTGTCCATGATTCCTAGCTCCAGGATGGGGTCAGCTAACCATGACCCTCAGGACAACTCCTGCCCACTGCCTGACATCATATGGCACAGAGCTAAGAACGGCTCGCACCTTTCAAACGGTTTTTTTGAAAATCAGCGGCAGGACTCGATGGTTCATGCCCATAATCCCGGCACTTTGGGAGGCCAAGGTGGGAAAATGGAGTTCGAGACCAGCCGGGGCAATACAGTAAGACCTCATCTCTACAAAAAATAGAAAAATTCGCCAGGTGTGGCGGCACACACCTGTAGTCCCATCTATTGGAGAGGCTGAGGCAGAAGGATCACCTGAGCCCAGGAGGTTGAGGCTGTGGTGAGCCGTGATTATGTCACTGTACTCCAGTCTGGGCCACCCAGTGAGACACGGTCTCAAAAAAATAAAGAATAAAATGGTTCTCTGAAAATCAAAAGAAAAACATTGTAATATCCTTTGAACAAAATGCAAGGAAGAGTATGCGGAAATTTTATGAAACTCACATTTCAGTGTCTAAAGCCAAGTGCGACTGGAATGAAGCCACACCCGGGGGCCTTCTGTGGCCGTTTTCCCTACAGAGGCAGAGTTGAGGTGTCACCGCCGAGACCCTGGGGACGCAGACATTGTAGGGACCGCAAGCCTGACATGTTTCCGACCTGGCCCTTTGCAGACAAAGCAAGCCGACCCTGCTCTGGAAGGGGCTTCCCAGAGTAGCATCCTGCGGCGTCCTGGGGTCCTCAGACTGAGGCTTCTGCCTCACACTCTCCTCTCTGCACCCATGGCTGTTTCGCCTCAGCTCTGGGATTGGCAGCTGGGCTGTCTCCCGGCTCCCAATTCCCACCCAGGAGGGAACCAGGAGCCCCAGGAGCCAGACAGCTCCTCCCAGGAGGCCACGGGGGTCTCTGCTCCGGCCAACTACACTCCCCCCTTTCGCTTCTGCACAGGCACGATATACTGGATAGTCCAAAGGTCAGGCGCCCATAAGCATCGGCAATGAATGCACGCTGGCCAGGCACCGTCCCAGGACCCAACCCCAACTTACCCAGAAGCCCTCCTGGAAGACCCCTGGGAGCTTGAGCAGCACAAGATGGCTCTTTCTAGCACCTGTTCCCAAGGGGGCCCCTCCGGGTTCAGCCTTGGACATCCCCGTCCCCGGTTCTGTAAGGGGTGGTGTCCAGGCCGAAGGGTCCCAGGGGAGGGCCGGTCCACGGTGGAGGGCCGAGTCTCCTGGCTCACGGGCACGGTCTCCTAGGTCCCCGGGGGTCTGCCCTGCCCGTTCGTCTGCACAGCCCGGGAGACTCACCGTCCAGCCGCCACCATCTGTGCGCATGTCGCAGTAGACCTGGAAGCCGGCGGGGTAGTGGGTGGGGAAGACGGAGTAAACGCCGTCGTCCTGCTGGCCGCTCAGGAGGACATCCAAACAGTCCCGGGGCCGGGAGCCTGAGAGGCAGGACGGGTCAGGGTCACCGTGGCCAGGTCCCTGCCCCTGCCCACCCCCTCTCTGATGCTGTCCACAAGCTTCTCTGACTTGTCTGTCCACCCCAATGCCATGTGAGGTCACCTGGGGCCGAGAGCAAGGCCCTTGGAGTTGGACTTTGGTCCTTCGCCTCCCTGGGCGCCTTCAGGTGAGTGAATCACCCTCTCTGAGCCTCCCTTGGCTCATCTGGAGAATGGGCTGAAAGAGGGCTCGGTGGAAAGTGCTCCGGGCTGCCTGGCATGCAGAATGCCCTCAGCTAAGAGCTGCAGTGTCTCTTTCTGCAGGGTGGAGGTGGGGGGGGTGAGGAGGGACAGAACGGGCCATGTGGAAGCAGGGTTGGGCCCTGGGTATCTCAGGGCCGGGCCGCCCTCCCCCAAGCGCTCCCCACAGCCCGGGCCTGGGCACCCGAGTCCTGGCCCACTCACCGCCAGCGCAGCCCCGGGGCCGGGCTCCCCGGGCGGGTGCCCTCTGCAGGTCGGCCTTGA